>NC_057795.1:480655186-480754874 GCF_018294505.1 Triticum aestivum
CCCGCCAGTTCATCCACAGCCTACCCCCATCACCGCATCTCAGATCCGTCACGAAACAAATCAGAGACCGCGGGATCTCAGCGCAGATTAGCGATGTTGTAGCTAGCATATCGAGGGGATCCAGCCTTTGACCATACCAGGGTGATCCCTCCAAAGGATTTGGAGGGGTTGCGCTGGCGTTGGTGGTCGGCGTGCACGAACCGGATCCAGGATGCGGCGGAGCGAGTGAACTCTTGTTTCCGGGAGTTGAGGATGGCGAAGGAGAAGGTGAGGGTGCACGATGCAGTGCCGGGAGAGATGATCAGGGATATTCAGATTTGCCAGAAGAGGATCGACTTCGAGACAGAGTTGCTAGCGGAAATCATTGTCTCAGAGAGTTCGGAGGAGGAGCAGAGAAGAATGTCTTCGTCGTGGCATCAGAAACCTGCACAAAAATGTTTCAATGGGCTATCATGGAGGCCAAATCGTCAGACCCTGTGCAGAGGCATAGGTGGGCATGCGTTCTTAGGGAGCTCAATTGCCCTCCGGAGCTGAAGCAGGCGGTGGGGACAAGCTCGAAGCACTGCAGCTGATCTTCACGGACTTGGACACTGATTGTTCCTCAGTAAGGACAAAAGTGTTGAGAATCAGGGGCACCCATGACTCTGAAGATGAAGAGGATGGATACAACATCAGCCTGGACTGGTTTGGAGAGCATCTCGAGTCATCCTGGAATATGCAACAACAACAACTGAGTGTCCTCTCCGCATATCACCGGGGGCATTGCTGTAGCAGAGATCCAAGCTATGACCAGGGAGGCAAGGGAGAGTTCAAGAGAAGGGATGTTGGTTCAACAGTTCAAAGAGCGAATGCTAGAGAGGATGAGATTGCCATCTGCAGGAAGAGACGCAGCTCAGAAACTGGTGACAAGGATCTTGATGGAGACCTCGGAAGAGGAAATGGAAGCAGGGTTGAAAGGAGAGGAAACCTCTGTAATGGAGCTAGTGGCTTGGATGCAGTCGCTGAAGAGCTCTCCAGACTTGTTTCAGAGAGCGAAGTGGACAGCGTTCTGGGAGCTGCAACCACCCACTCCACCACTCTGAATCTTCGTAAGGTAACCCGAAAATCAGCTTCAGTCGGAGTAGATCTCATAGAGTTGGTGCTGGAAAACTCTGGTGGTTTTAGCTTCAGAAGGAAAAGTAAACCTCTGGCCAGGAAGTTGGAAAGTGGCATAGGGAAAGTAGAAGCAGAGAAAAGTGGAATCAACGGACCCGAAGAGGAATCCAGCAGCATCTACAAGCAGCTTTGAGGTCCGGAGGGAGAGGAAGATAAGGATAAAAGGGGGGCTAGGGTTGGGGAGAGGGTAGCCATTTCATCTCTCCCACCCCTAGCGCCGCCACTCCTCCACCCAAGAGAAGAATAAAAGCAGAGGGAAGGGGGCGAGGAAGAGGCAGAGGGAAGAACAGGAACAAGGGAGGATGACAAGATCCATGGCAGGAGTGGCCTCCGATCCAACAAGGGCCACCACCGCACGAGTTTGGCTTTGGCTACCCAGGGCAGCCGCCTCCATGGTTCCCTGGGCAATTCCCGGCTGCCTTCCCCTAGCAGTAGCAATGGCAGGGGATGCCACCCCCTTGTTCGGTGGTCCTCCAATGGCTCTAGGTCAGGGGAATCAGCAGCAGATGAGGCCGGATGTTGGGCCTGCAGCCAGCAACAACAGTTAAGGTTCAGGTGCGTTTGGTACTTCTGATCAAGGAAGCAAAGGGATGGGGCAGAAACATTATAATAAAAAGAAGCAAGATCCTAGAAATCTAGGGATAAGCGCAAACACTGTAGTAGCTCTAATGTCATGTGCAAAGGGAATATGTGAAGGGTGCGGAGAACCAGGACACAGGCAAGAGAAATGCACTAAGGCAAAAAACTGCTTCATTTGTAAGATGGTTACGCATAAGGTTGAAGATTGCCCTGTGAGGAAGAAGCCACACTCAACTTCAAAATACCTAGGAAGCGCTGCTACTGGTCTAGGATACTACCACATTGATATTCCAGATCTCAATCCGCAGCATTATGGAAGATTGAAGATGTGGGGATAGTTTTTGTAGAATCTGGGGTGGTCAGCAAAGAAGAACTGGCTCTAGAATCTGCTGACATCTACAAGACAAATTGGCCATGGTAGATAAACCTGTTGGATGAGTGGACCATGTTAGTTAAATTCCCTCTAGAAATCCCAGTGGAACAAGTAGCTGGGTACCCATGCTTTGGGTTGGTCAAAGACAATGTTATGGTTAAGGTTGAAGTCTGGAAAGGGGGGATTGAGGCTATGGCTAAACAACATTTGGTCTGGCTCAAACAAAGGAAACTAAATCCAAAATGGTGTGAACGGGATACTCTGGACTAGATCACATCTGCCATTGGGCTTTTGTTGGATGTTGATTGGACCCACAACTTCAACAACTTTTATGAAACTATCAGGGTGAAGATAGCTTGTAAGGATACCATAAAAATACTAAGAGAGAGGACCTTTGGCATCAAAGGGAAGTTCTATAGGATACATATTGAGGTGGAGACTGTGAAGGAGGCTGGCAATGAAGATGAAGGAGACCTTGCAGACCATAGTGTGAGAGCTGGAGGTCAAGGACAAAACCCTGAAGGCAACCCAAGGCAGGAAGATGCAAGATCAGGAAGAAGCTCAAGGTCTGAATCTGGAGAGGCTTCTGTTGATAACCAACAAACTAGCAACTCTCTGGGGAGACAAGCAGTCCTCTCTTACCTTCAACAGCTTCCTGATGTCCAGTTGATGGGGTTGAACACCCTTCCTTGCTTAAAAATCAGCTACGTCAAACAGTCAGGGAGGCAAGGAAAAGTGTGATAGAGGAAATCCTCCAATCTGCTAACAATGATGGGGAATGCTACTCTCTGTTGAGGGAAATGGAGTTGACTGAAGAATCAATCTGCTCCATGCAAAGAAATGAGGAAGCTCTGTCTGAAGGAGAGCTACTGGACTTAACACAATCCAATGATGAGGAGGGGGGCTACAAACAGTTCAGCCCTATGACAAGGAGTTTCCCCCTCTGAAACAACAAGCATGCCAGGGGAACAAGAAAAAGTGGGGTCCAATGCAAGCTACCAGGCAGAGCCACAGGGTCATGCCCACAGACAAGACTGCAATGGAAAAGGCGCAGGAGATCAAGCAAATCAGGGACCTGGAGAAAGCAAAAAAAGGTAATACTAAAGCAAAATTCTCCTTGTTCAATAATCCCGCATTTCTTACTATTGCCAACAAAGTAGGGGTAGAAGTAGAAATAAATGATTCCGACCATGTGAGTTGGATGAACACGTTGCTAGGAGTAGTAAGAATGAGAGGTTGCAAACACAGGCCCTAGAGTCTTCCCTGTGTTGCACCTCTACCCCTAAGGCTTTCACAAATAATTTCATAGAGGAGGATGTTTTTGTTTGGAAAACTACTGGTGAAGCTCTGAACCACAACAGCAAATGGGCTGATGTTCGTGATAATAGACGGGGCAAGCACCATAGGAAAGAGGTCTTTCAATGAATTGCATGTTTTGGAATGTCAGGGAAATAGATACCCCATGTAGAAAACCTCTCATACTAGATTATATCAACAAGACTCATGCATCCATACTTGGCTTCCAGGAGACCAAGAAAATGGATTTTTCTGATTCTTACATTAGATCTTTAGTAGGTAATAGATTCTTTGAATGGAAACATCTGCCTTCAGTTGGTTCTGCTGGAGGCATCCTAGTGGGAGTGGATTTAGATATTTTTGAGGTAATTAGCTGGGAAGTGAGGAATTCCTCAATCTCCTGCAACCTTAAGTTGAGAAGTAGTCAAGTTGAGTTTAGGGTGGTCACAGTGTATGGATCAGCCTATGAAAAGGGTAAAGAGGACTTCATTTATGAACTTCACTCACTATTTCTAGATTCAAGCACACCTACATTAGTTGGTGGTGATTTTAATTTGGTTAGATACGATAGTGATAAGAGCAATGGGAACATAAATCATAGATGGGCTGATAATTTTAATTCCTGGATAGAGATCTGGAGTTTATTGGAGATTAAGCTCCCCTCCAGAAAATACACCTGGGATAATAACCAGGCTGACATGATTATGTCCACTATAGATAGGATGTTCTGCAATACCGAGCTAGATAAGATTTTCCCCTTAGCCTCTAGCAGTGCCCTGCCTAGATTGAGGAGTGACCATATTCCTATTATTTGGGACTCTGGGGTAAATAGGCAGGCTAAACCTAGTAGTTATAAATTTGAGAAATGATGGCTACTTAGAGAAGATTTTAAGACTCTGGTAGATTTTTTTTGAAATGCCCCTGTTTCTGGCAAAAATTCAATAGAGGTGTGGCAAGAGAAGGTTAGAAGATTTAGAAAAGCCACCAAGGGATGGAGTGCCAATATAGAGGGTGACCTTAGAAAAACAAAAAGAAGCTCATGGAAGAATATGATAAGCTAGATGTGTTAGCTGAGACTAGAGAACTTAGTGAACATGAGCTTACTAGAATGAGAGCTATTCACTTAGAGCTTCAAAGGCACTGGTTAAAAGAAGAGGTGAAAACTAAGCAAAGGTCTAGAGATAGAGATATTAAAGAAGGGGATAAAAATACTGAGTACTTCCATGTTGCAGCTAACCAGAGAAGGATGAAAGTCCATATTCAGTCTCTTGAAAGCCCACATGGGCTAGTGACTGAAATAGCTGACCTGCTTAAGGTAGCTTGTGACTTTTACAAATACCTCTTTAAGGAGGAAAGTAGAAATGGGTGCACTCTGTCCCCAGATTTTTTCTCTGAAGATGAAAAGGTTTCTCCTGGAGAGAATTCTTCCCTCTAGGCCCCCTTTACTAAAGCAGAGATAAAATAAGTTGTGTTTGGATCCTATGCTGATGGGGCCCCTCACCCAGATGGCATACCTTTTCTTTTTTATCAGCAACTTTGGGAAATTGTTAAAGTATATTTAATTAGAATGTTTGAAGATTTCCATGAAACAAAATTAGATTTGTTTAGATTAAATTTTGCTCTATTGACCCTTATTCGCAAGGAGCCCGATGCTACTTCAATGAAGAAGTTTAGGCCTATCAGTCTATTAAATTGTAGCTTTAAGATTTTTACCAAGGTCTTAACAAATAGAATGGCTGTCATCCTTCAAAGATTGATTACTTGCACTCAATCTACCTTTCTGAAAGGAATATTTATCTTGAAGAGTGTGGTGACTGCACATGAAGTATTACACTCAGTGCACACTGGGAATGAGCAAGGGCTAGTGATTAAGCTAGACTATGAAAAAGCTTTTGACTGTGTGCACTTAGATTTCCTAGAGGAGCTGTTAGTTAAAAGGGGTTTTGGTCCCAAATTGATTGCTTATATTAAAGCAATTGTTAGAGGGGGATCAGTTGGGGTCAAGATTAATGGTTGTGAAAGTGACTTCTTCCTGACTAGTAAAGGTCTTAGACAAGGTGACCCACTTTCACCTCTTCTCTTCAACTTGGTGGTTGATGTGCTTGCTAGGATGCTAATTAAAGCTACTGACTCTAATCTGATTGGAGGGCTTTGCCCCAGTTTTTGCCTTGAAGGGGTTAGCTGCCTCCAATATGCAAATGATACTATTCTTTTCTTATAGAATAACCTAGAGATGACTCAAAACCTCAAAGTGATTCTGACTTGTTTTGAACAAGTGTCAGGCATGAGAATTAACTACAGCAAAAGTAAGCTGATTCCCATTAGTATGTCTGAGGAAGAGGCTTTGAGGTGCATAGAGATCTTGAAGTGTAAAAGAGGGACTCCCTATTAAGTATTTGGGGATTCTATTTCACTTTGACAAGCTTAAGAGATAGGATGTTCATCCTCTTATTGATAAGATCATCAAGAGAATTGCAGGATGGAGGGGGAAACTACTCTCTTATAAAGGGAGACTTGTGCTAATTCAAGCATGTTTCGCTAGTATCCCCACTTACCTCCTATCTTTTTTCAAGTTTCCTAATTGGGCCATTGAGATGATAAACTCTCAAATGGCACACTGCCTTTGGAATGATTTTAATGGCCATAGGAAACTGCATCTAGCTAATTGGCGATTAATTTGTATGAAGAAGGAGTTTGGGGGCTAGGTATCCCTAACCTTCAGGAGCTCAACATGTGTTTGTTTGGCTCCTGGGTGCAAAGGTACAACAAAAGAGAGGGCAAGTTGTGGAAGAAGGTGGTGGATCAGAAGTACAATACGCACAGACCAAACATCTTCACTAGTAATTCCCTACATGCCTCTAGGTTCTGGAAAGGGGTTATGAGTGTAGTTAGGGCTATTAAATTTGGATACAGGTGGTTGGTGGGGAATGGCAAGCAGATCAGGTTTTGGGAGGATACCTGGTTTGGTACCTCTCCCCTCGCAGTCCAATTTTGGCCGCTGTATGCGATCTGTAATGAGCCCACGAAAACTATCAGTGAGATCTGGGACGGATATTGGGTTAAGCTCTCTTTTAGGAGAATCTTCACTGATACAATGATGGAGTCTTGGTACCAGCTGGAGGAGATTGTGAAGAATATCACTCTGGTTGAAGAAACGGACTCCCTAGTTTGGCAGCTTGATAACAAAGTAGTTTAGTCTAGTAGTTCTCTATTACCATGTGATCAACTTTAGGGGCGTGAAACCTATTTTCATCCCTGCTATTTGGAAACTGCTAGTGCCCCCTAGGGTCCATATTTTCCTCTGGTTAGTCTCCTACAACAAGATTATGACTAGAGATAATCTTAGGAGAAGACACATCATTAAACCTCTGACTTGTGTGTTTTGTTCCTCGGATGAGTCCATTCAGCATTTATTATTCGATTGTGTGGTAGCTAGAATCATGTGGGCTCTGGTAAGAGACCACTTCAACAAAGAACTAGGATCAGATTACTTTCTGTTGCTAGGTTTTGGGTTGCTAATAAGAAGAATGCAGCTCTTAATGTTGCTAGTTCAGCCACGCTGTGGTGTTTATGGAAATTTAGAAATTCCATGATCTTTAATAATGTTATGTGGTCCAACATTAAGAAGGTGATAGGGAAGCTTCAAACTATGGTTTAAAACTGGATGATCCTCTGTGGGGAATAGGAAAGATCCCAGCTGGAAGCATTCACCTCCTTCCTAGCGATTCATCTGGCGAAGTGGCTCGGTTTGACCATGGGCTGATCGGAGGGAAGATGCAGCTGATGGCAGATGAGCCTGCAGAACGTGTGACGTGTGGATCCGAGACGATGGCAAGCTGGGTGCCTCAGCCAAGAGCAGCACCCCCCATGAAGGAAAGGAAATCACTACAGGAGATCGCGGTAGCCACTTGAAAAGAGAAGAGCTATGTTCATTTTCCCTGCATGGAATGATGTTATCTTTTGTTTCGGCCTATATCAGCTTATCTTGATCTTTTAGACATTTGGCCTCCCCTCCCCCTTTGGTGAGCGGGATAGTTTCTCTTTTGAACATCTTGTAAACGCTAGGGTTTCATTCTATAATGGAACCGGGGAGGGATCCCTGTTTTTCTAAAGAAAATAAAATAAGAAAACTCATTTGGCGAACTGGGCGTAGCTTAGATGGTTAGATTTCTTGTGGTGAAACCATTCCATCAGGTTTCAAGTTGTAGATTTGACACCGGTGCTCGCATTTTTCTGAATTTATTTGGATTTTGTTGATGTTTGTTCAATGGGGAATGAAGTTCCCGTCGATTACAACGCGCATGTGGTGGCTTCGTCAATTTTAAGATGTGTGAGCTCGGTCCCTCGAAGATGCGTGCGCATGTTCATAGGGCTGCGTGTACATGAGTGTTTGCGTTTGTACAATGTTTCAAAAGATAGATCATTTGAAAAAGCATATTGTCTTCATCTAATTTTTTTATAAGAAGAGACACCCAAAGGGCATTTTGAAATTTGTACATATTTTTTTATTGTTGAGCCTTAGAACACTACTACCTCCGTCCTGGTTTATTGGTCCCCATTGTAATATGTGTCAAATTTTGACCATAAATTTAACTAACAAAATGTTTATGCATGTCACAAAAAATTATATCATTGAAACTATGTTCAAATACGAATCCAACGATATAATTTTTTTTTGACATGCACTAACATTTTGTCAGATAAATTTTTGGTCAAAATTTATCACAAATTACAAAGGGGACTAATAAAGCTGGACGGAGGTAGTAGTCCACATGCTATTTCTTTCATTTTGGCTCGCCCACCCGCCTAGAGTTGGGCTTCAAGCTCCGCCACTACACCTAAAAAACTCGTATAGAAGGCAGCTCACTCCTGGATTTCAGGGCCCCAAAGCAAGGTGGAGCAAGCTAGGCGAGATCAATGTGAGGGTTAAGGGTTAGGGTGGAACATCCACCAATGCCATGTGGTTTAAAGAGAATACTTGATATGCTGACAATGTCATCTAAACCTAACCACCAATACAAGGAGAAAGCTAGAATTTAAGTACGAGGGGTGGAAAAGATAAAAACCACACAAGGACATGACACAATAATATATCAAATTTGAATATAGCATCAACAATTATTGTAGAAATACATTTTGTTTTGCAACTCAAAATATAGTTGAGCTTTTATTAATTTGAATGTAGCTCTAAGCCAACCAGACCATCGAAATTGGGGATTTTATTGTTGCCACTATATTTTGATAATAGTTTCATATCAACTGAATCAAAAAATATTAGTTGTAGTAGGTTGCTCTTTCTCCTTGGTTGGGTTTGTTTTGAACGTTAGAGTGTGAGCTTGAAGTAACTGGGCTGAAATAGATAAAATTATTAGTTATGCCCCCTCATCATTCTTGAAGCATAACTCAATTAAATAGTAAACTTTACTTTGAGTTAATCTCTTACTTTGCTAATAAAAAAAATATAAACAAAAGTTTGGATAAATGTATCTGGAATATTAGTATACCAAATATCCTAGATCTTAGATACTCTACAGGCATATGAGTTGTTCCACATGCTATGTGGACCGTGAGATTGAAAAGCTTGGAAAATGTATGTGGGTATAAGGGTTTTCTAGAGCACTTGTGCCCTACGATACAGGGCAAGGGTCACATGAAATAAGAAAGGTATCACAAGAAATATGTAGTTTAAACCGTCTACAAGCAGACTCAAAGAAGATCAAACTTTCATGTCCAACACAAGGAATATATTTAAGAAGCTAGAGGCCATAGTGAAATACAAGCAACCAAGATCCAACACTAAAGCCATAGCAAGAAACTCATACCACACAAAACGACAGTCACCATATTGATCTTGAGGAAATCTATCATCATTGTTGATTTAGATCCCATCATACATGACTGACATGATTTCACCGTCAATACACGAATGCATCATACCTTCAGGTGCAACCCATAAGTAGTTATTTCTTAGTCTCTCTGTCCCTGTTTCCCATGAAATCAAGATCTAATGTTGCCCTCCATGATCATCTCAAAATGTCCACGTGGATCAAAATCTCCACCCGTTGGTCGCCCTACATCTTCTCCACATATCCATGTTGGGCCATGTTGAGGTTTCCAAACCGATGCTCGTCCATCGATGACTGTACCTCTACCACTATGACGAGAAAGTGAATGTGAGATCAACATAATATGTTATAGAAGCAAGTGTAGGGCAGAATCACACTCACTAGAGTCTTTTTATTTTTGTTTTTTGAGACAATTCTTTCTTATGAATGAACATGACACCATATTACTCATGAGAGTATGTATCGAGCAAGTTTCTTGTTCAGTGAGATTGACTAATCTAAGAATCGAATTTGTGTATTTTGCATTCCTATCTCAACAGAGACACATGGATGCATCTTCAACGAGAGTGCACTCCGTCGAGAAGAAGGTACGGGTGCCCATGTTCCTACCTCTAGTGCAATGCAGATACCCATTATGTAATAGGACCAAAAAATTGTACGCATATTCCTACGCGGTTGGTGAGGGACTCGCGTCTTTGCATAATTTAGCCCTAGTCACAACTCTATGTGAGAGGAGAAAACAAATCTCAAGAACACTAATTGATGAAAAGTATACTCTTAAGGAACATTGAGGGGGACTTACTAAAGCCCACATCTTCTTTAACCACATGTGATACATCCATCCACGACGAGAGAAATGTTATGACTTCGCTAATCATCAAGCTTAATAATTTTGGTTCTAGTAATCATTATGTGAGTGCGTACATAAAAAGCAAGGAACATTCTTATAGACTAAACCACAATTATATGCTTGGATGTGTTCATGGTATGCTTTTTTCTAACATTTTCTTTAGTTTAGTTGAGTGGGCTTGAGCCACCTGACATTAAAACTAGATACTCTAGATGGCCTCTCATGATTCGATCCTTCTGGACCGTCTGACTGTGCCCTGCCCATCCTTGACCATTGGATGCAACTCACCTTGTAAAATGGGTCAAATCTTGACTTTAGTGTTTTTACCCATGGAAAAACCATGGCATATAGTTGATTGCTCCAAGCTCTCGCTTGACGCGAGCACGAGAAAAGTTTGACACTCGACAAGATTCTATGCACACATATTATGAAGGACTAGCCCAAAAGAGTTCCCATTACTGGCAAAAATCCAATCCTTCTAGTGCTAACAAATAACTATCTTTCGTAAAAAAAATAACTTTTACATTTTCATTACATCCTAATAAGGATATGACACCCGGGTCACAACTAATTAGGCAAAACACTAGCCATGTCATTTCCAAGCAAGATGAGTCAACGGCTTGGGCCCAAGAGCCACACGGACGTCGCACTATCTTGGGAGGCAAGACAACATCAACCTACAGACGCCTTTTGTCCTACCCGGACCATGTGACCCTACCTCGGTTAGGTACATAAGGTGATCTAAGTGCCTATCTTGGGCGGGGATCCAACACATTCTAAAGCCATATAGGGCCAGGGTTCCTTCCTAACCATCTTGGCCGCCTTCACGGCATACCTTGTAATACAAGACGCAATTCCAGTGATCTTCCCGATCTCCGGTGAGCACTCGAGCAATACAACCCAAACCAAGCAGGGGTAGGGTGCTACCTCTCCATGGATGGCCCGAACCTGGGTAGATTGCGTGTCTGTGCAACCATCTCGATCCACCACTCGATTTCCCTTCGAACAAAGTAGTCGTCGCTCGGCAGCATTATAGAACATGAAACATCCATACATCTATGTAAGCTTCTATCATTTTATCATCAAATTGATGGATGCGATGCCACTTGCAATGATCTAATAGAGGAAGCAATGTATCTAAATACATGCATTGATGCACGGTGTGGACCGAGGCACCGAGCAATGCATACTTGTGTTACTCTTGAGTGGCTCATGGGGTCCAAACTTGTTTAATATGCATGTGGAGTATGTTACTCTTGAGTGGCTCATGGAGCATGTTCCAAGTTTTTTGTATGTTCTTCTGTTACATTTTCTCGCAAATCTTTGTACATCAAGTAGGTAGCTAGAAAGATGTGATTTGTGGCACGCAGATGCAGGGGCACCAACCCTATTTTTGTTTGGGCTTTCGATTTTGAGTCCGTTGCATCTTTTTAACCGGATGTTCAAATTAAGTTTGAATAGGTTTTAATGAGTTTTTAAAATTTCATCAAATTTCAAGTGTGATACGAATGAACGACAAAATCGTCAAGTTTTAAACGCTAAAACTTAAAATTTGGCATATGCCCTCGTGCGGAATCCAACGACTCCGTGGATAGGGAAGCAATCGTGCGGCCAGGCAGAGCCGGGCAGGTGCGTACCCTGTGAATTTTCGGCTAGGCCATTTCAGCCGGCAATCATGAAGCAGCCTTTAAAGTTCACGACCATATTTCAACCTGGTTTTCTCTTGTAACTTGATGTGTCTGTACGATTCCGTTCTTTAATACTCCTACTCTACCAGCATCGAGGTTCTTGCGCGGCGCAGATGCTGGAGCTCCCATTTGGTTCCCCGCTTGCACAAACCACGTCACCTAGGACCGATTAATTTTGTATTCCCATCTCTAAAACTTCTTGGAGGCATTTACAATTGCTATCGGGCGTAGTGACCATGACCCACATGTACTTCTATAAGCAATGCTAATTGTACGGTCTACTGCTCTCGTTGCACCTCTCGTTTTGTCGATCACACACACGGCATCAGAGCTAGCTCCGTGAGCCGGAGATGCTGCGCCGATGGATGGGGGCGCGGCGCGGCTGGCCGGGTCAAATTTCGCGGGTTTCTCACGTCCCTGTCTGCCATGGCAGGCCTTGAACCGCGCTTAGGTGGTGCTTGGAATGGTCCGACTGCTTTCCTGGGCGCGACCATCCAATGGATTTGTCTCAAGCTCTCAGTGTCACGGCAGTTGCTGAGTCGAATATTCGTAGCTTTGTCGCCGGATGTGTGCGTCAAAAATTTCTCTAGACCTCTGAGCACACTAGCTAGTGATCTTTTGATTTTGTGGTGTGTCATTTTTCAGAAGATGTGACGCATGCCAGACGAAAGCTCATTTGGCAATTGGCAGCGGTAGGTGGTAACCTGGTAAATAACCGTTTCACTTGTAAACGGGCCATCACCCTTTACCGAGTGTTCATTCAGGACTTTTTTTTTTTGAAACGGAGGCAAAAACTTTGCCTTATTCATTAAATAAGAGAGAAAAAAGTTTGTTACAAGTCACCCAATTACACGGCATGCGGATTATTCTCGCAAAATTAAAGACCCTAACTTTTTTGCACCGGCGACGATCCAAAGGTTGGCCTCAGTAGAGATGGAGGAGAGCAAGATAGTCGGTGGAGCACTCTTATGTTTGAAAACTCTTGCGTTACGCTCGTTCCAAATTGTCCATGACACGAGCATGATGAGGGATGTCTTGGCTTGTCGGTTTGGCTTGCGCCGCGGCGCAAGCCAAACCGACAAGCCAAGACATCCCTCACCATGCTCGTGTCATGGACAATTTGGAACGAGCGTAATGCAAAAGTTTTCAAACATAAAAGGCGGGGTTTGTTTTTGCTGCCTGCCTGGTCAAGGAAGCATGCCACTGGGAATGAGGCAGCGGCCAGAGTAGTCAACAAAGGATGGAAATGACAGCAGACAGAGTGGTGCACTGGTCTGCGCTCACACTCCACGCCGAGCAGCTGTTTCAGACTCGTTTCCCTCACCGGAGGCTGTTTCCGTTCCGTGCCATGGAAAATTTCCGCGGACGCAGCCGGCGGTTGCAACCGTGGGCGGCGGCAGGGATGCGGGGGCGGGACGGCATACCGGCTAGGCCCTACGGCGTGGGGAAGGGCGGAGGAAACCCGAAGAAGTTGTTCAATATATGGGCAAATTATTATGAGATTTAATTCGGATAAAAAGTAAATAAATCATGATGTGAGATTAAACTAATTATACGGACTAGCATTGTAGATAAACAGATCGAATCTACGGCACATATTAGAAACAAGAATTCTAGCACGATCTCGTACAAGAAGGACATAATCACATACGGTGCAGTGGGAGCAGAACTGTCGGTGTTGCGGTTGGCGGCCATGTCGTTGATGAAGAGATTGCCGAGATTGGGAAAGAAGTCGTCGTTGGCAAAGTCGTCACTGCCAGCAGTCGTCCGGGTGCACTCCTCAAAAACCTGATCACCCCTCTCCCGTACAGGATCACGAGAGGCGGGGTTCCGGAGGCCTGCTCATCAACGTGCATAGTTTTGTCCTTAGCTCGGCTCATTTCCAAAACGCGGCGCGGCGCGTCGTGACGAGGTGTGGCGTGGCGAGGAGGAGGAGCGCGCGTGTAGGTCTCTTCTTCTCATGCTCATACAAGTGGTAGAAGAGCCCACCTTAAAAAGAGGTGCAACTCCTACTCAACTTCCGGGGTGAAACTAAATTTTAGCCTCAATCACACTACTCACAGCCATGCATGAATGCGCAGAATTTCAGATATTTAGCCGGGCTTTGGGAAAAAGGTCTACTAACAAATTTCAACGATCCCTCACAA
This sequence comes from Triticum aestivum, assembly GCF_018294505.1. Taxonomy (NCBI): domain Eukaryota; kingdom Viridiplantae; phylum Streptophyta; class Magnoliopsida; order Poales; family Poaceae; genus Triticum; species Triticum aestivum. The sequence continues at coordinate 480,669,121 of NC_057795.1, forward strand.
AGTCTCATTGACACATCTTATCATTTAGTTCCAAAACATTGTTTATATACCGGTGCTTAGTGGAGACTGTGAAGTTAAACTTTCACTTAGAGTTTTATGCTACACTAGATCACAATTTGAATAGTGGACTATACCTTGAACTACAAGTTTTCTGCGAGACTAGTTTCACACAAATTCTTGACCGATACTGGGCTACCGCAAGACTTCCCCGAGGGTGAAGCGTATACGTCATACTCCAGGACATTTCATGAATTGATCAGAGAACACCCAATTCTCACAGACTGCGACGTTAACAGTCAAATTCATATAGGTGTGTTCCTCAGGAGATGCTCTGCAGTACAGCATCTCTGCTTACTCAAATAAGCCACTCGGAACACATTAAGATAACTATCAACCCGGCATGCAGATCAGAAGAGTATTGCATCTTCACTGAGTGGGATAATTAATATAGAGATACTTTCCTCCCAGCTGACCAATAGCTTGTCTCCCTCTTCTATTTCACGGGATCTCCGATCACATAGAGTGGGTTACCACTATGAACAACTCATACGGTGGGTCTCAAACACATCTCCATCGATGCATTATCTATCACATTACGTGATAAACCCTTTGTTAAGGGTTCTGCCAAGTTTTTCGACGTTTGGATATAATCCAATGTAATAACTCTAGAGTTCTTCAATTTTCTGACAGATTTTGATCTCCTCTTCATATGCCTTGAGGACTTCATATTATCCTTAGAACTGTTTATCTTGACAACCACAGTTTGATTATCACAGTTCATCAGGATTGGGGGTATTGGTTTTTCAATCATGGGTAAGTACATCAAGAGCTGACGAAGCCACTCTGCTTCAACAGTGGCAGTGTCCAATGCTGTGAGTTTTGCTTTCATAGTTGTCCTCGTTAAGATGGTCCGCTTGCAAGACTTTCAGGAAACAACACCACCATCAAGTGAAAAACATAACCACTTGTGGCCTTAATCTCACCAGCATCAAATATCCAGTTTGAGTCACTATAACCCTCTAGTACCCTCGGATACTCGGTGTAGTAAATCCCATAGCTAGCAAAGCCTTTCAAATAGCGCATAACTCTCTCAAGTGCATGCCAATGACCATCTCCCAGTTTTGACACAAAGTGGCTCAGTTTGCTCACTGCAAACGAGATGTCAGGCCTCGTGGCACTTGCCAGATACATAAGCGAGCCAATAATATGAGAATATCTCAGTTGATCTCTAGCAATCTGCCGATTCTTTCGAAGCAACACACTAGCATCATATGGAGTTTAAGAAGGCTTGCAATCGCTATACCCAAAACGACTTGACCTTTTCCACATAGTGAGATTGAAGCAGTGTAATCCCACCATTCTCATCTCTCAACAGCTTGATGTTTAAGATACCATCAGCTACTCCTAGATCCTTCATCTCAAAACAACGAGATAAGAAATCCTTAGCCTCCTTGATTAAATCAATTTTGCTTCCAAAGATCGGCACGTCGTCGACATAAAGACAAAGAATAACTCATTCGCCCCCACCATGGCGATAGTACACACACTTGTCACGTTCGTTTACAACAAAGCTTGCATCAGTTAATGTTCTTTCGAACTTCTCATACCACTCCTTGGGAGCTTGTTTAAGTCCATATAAAGACTTTAATAACTTGCACACCTTTCCTTCCTGACCAGGTACTACAAAACCATCTGGCTAATCCATGTAAATTTCCTTGTTCAACTCTCCATTGAGGAAAGTTGTCTTAATGTCCATTTGATGAACGAGAAGACCGTGTGAGGCAGCCAGTGATAGTAGCACCCGAATAGTGGTCAGTCTAGCCATAGGTGAGTAAGTATAAAGTAGTCTTCACCTTCTTTCTGGGTATAACCCTTGGCGACAAGTCGTGACTTGTACTTTTGAATCGTACCATCAGGTCTAAGCTTTTTTCTTGAACACCCACTTACATCCTGCAGGTTTACACCCATAAGGACGATCAGTGAGTTTCCAGGTTCCATTAGCTAAGCGGAATCCATCTCGCTGCGGACAACTTCCTTCTAGTAGTCAGCTTCAGAAGATGCATAGGCTTCTGGAATAGTCCTGGGTGTGTCATCCACGAGGTACACAATGAAATCACCACCAAAGGACTTTCCAGTCCTTTGTCTCTTACTCCTTACATGAGTTTCATTTTCATCCTCTATAGAATTCTCAACGTGTTCCATTACAATGGTGGGTTCAGGAATTTCAACAAATTCCTAACTAGATGGAGTAGGTATCTCGTGATTTGATGATCTCAACATATCCTTCATAGGAAATATGTCCTTAAAGAAAGTCACATCATTCAACTCCATAATTGTACCAACATGCATGTCGGATACCTTGGATTTTATTATCAAAAATTTATAGCCAATGCTATGAAAAGCATAGCCCAGAAGAACACAATCCACAGTTTTTGGTCCAAGCTTGCGCCTCTTGGGAATTGGTATATTGACTTTCGCCATACAACCCCAAGTACGTAGATAACAGAGTTTCAACCTTTTCCTTTCCCATTCCTAAAATGGATTCATGGTCTTATGCTTTGTGGGAACTCGGTTTAGGACATGACATGCAATTATTAGTGCCTCCCCCCACCATGCCTTGGAGAGACCTTATGTGTCTAACATGGCGTTAACCAAATCAGTTAGAGTTTGGTTCTTTTTTTCGGTCACCCCATTTGATTGAGGTGAGTAGGGAGGCGTCATCTCAAGGATTATACCATGTTTAGCACAAAAAAGATCAAAATCATTGAAAAAATACTCTCTACCACGATCAGACCTGAGCCATTTAATTTTATGATCAAGTTGGTTCTCTGCTTTGGCTTTATAGTTTTTGAAGAAATTTAAAGCCTCATCTTTTGATTTCAGAAGATACACATAACAATATCTAGTGGATTCATCAATCAACATCATGAAGTATTTCTTTCCACCTTTTGTGAACACTGTTGGGGAACGTTGCATAAAATAAAATTTTTCCTACGTTCACCAAGATCAATCTATGAGTTCATCTAGCAACGAGAGAGAGAGATGCATCTACATACCACTTGTAGATCACGTGCGGAAGCGTTCAAGAGAACGGGGTTGAGGTAGTCGTTCTCGTCGTGATCCTATCACCAGAGATCCTAGCGCCGAACGGACGGCACCTCCGCGTTCAACACACGTACGGTCAGCGTGACGTCTCCTCCATCTTGATCCAGCGAGGGGAAGGAGAGGTTGATGAAGATCCAGCAGCACGACGGCGTGGTGGTGAATGCAGCATGACTCCGGCAGGGCTTCGCCAAGCAACTGCGGGAGGAGGAAGAGGTGTAGCAGGGGAGGGAGGCGCCAAGACTCAGGGTGCAGCTGCCCTCCCTCCCCCCTCCTTTATATAGGCCCCCTGGGGAGGGGGGGTGCCGGCCCTGGAGATGGGAATCTCCCAAGGGGGCGTCGTCCAGGGGGGGGGGTGGAGTGCCCCCCAAGGCAAGTGGTGCGCCCCCCACCCTAGGGTTTCCAACCCTAGGCGCAGGGGGGGGCCAAGGGGGGGCGCACCAGCCCACTAGGGGCTGGTTCCCCTCCCACTTCAGCCCACGGGGCCCTCCAGGATAGGTGGCCCCACCCGATGGACCCCCGGGACCCTTCCGGTGGTCCCGGTACAATACCGGGTGACCCCGAAACTTTCCCGATGGCCGAAACAGCACTTCCTATATATAATTCTTTACCTCTGGACCATTTCGGAACTCCTCGTGACGTCCGGGATCTCATCCAGGACTCCGAACAACATTCGATTTGCTGCATACTCATATTCATACAACCCTAGCATCACCGAACCTTAAGTGTGTAGACCCTACGGGTTCGGGAGACATGCAGACATGACCGAGACGGCTCTCCGGTCAATAACCAATAGCGGGATCTGGATACCCATGTTGGCTCCCACATACTCCTCGATGATCTCATCGGATGAACCACGATGTCGAGGATTCAAGCAACCCCGTATACTATTCCCTTTGTCAGATGGTATGTTACTTGCCCGAGATTCGATCGTCGGTATCCCAATACCTCGTTCAATCTCGTTGCCGGCAAGTCACTTTACTCGTACCGTAATGCATGATCCCGTGACCAGACACTTGGTCACTTTGAGCTCATTATGATGATGCACTACCGAGTGGGCCCAGTGATACCTCTCCGTAATACAGAGTGACAAATCCCAATCTCGATCCGTGTCAACCCAACAGACACTTTCGGAGATACCTGTAGTGCACCTTTATAGTCACCCAGTTACGTTGTGACGTTTGGTACACCCAAAGCACTCCTACGGTATCTGGGAGTTACACGATCTCATGGTCTAAGTAAGAGATACTTGACATTGGAAAAGCTCTAGCAAAACGAACTACACGATCTTGTGCTATGCTTAGGATTGGGTCTTGTCCATCACATCATTCTCCTAATGATGTGATCCCGTTATCAACGACATCCAATGTCCATAGTCAGGAAACCATGACTATCTATTGATCAACGAGCTAGTCAACTAGAGGCTCACTAGGGACATGTTGTGGTCTAAGTATTCACACGTGTATTACGATTTTCGGATAATACAATTATAGCATGAATAAAAGACAACTATCATGAACAAAGAAATATAATAATAATCCTATTATTATTGCCTCTAGGGCATATTTCCAATAGTCTCCCACTTGCACTAGAGTCAATAATCTAGTTACATTGTGATGAATCGAACACCCATAGAGTTCTGGTGTTGATCATGTTTTGCTCGTGGAAGAGGTTTAGTCAACGGATCTGCGACATTCAGATCCGTATGTACTTTGCAAATATCTATGTCTCCATCTTGAACGTTTTCACGGATGGAGTTGAAACTACGCTTGATGTGCCTGGTCTTCTTGTGAAACCTGGGCTCCTTGGCAAGGGCAATAGCTCCAGTGTTGTCACAGAAGAGAGTGATCGGCCCCGATGCATTGGGTATGACTCCTAGGTCGGTGATGAACTCCTTCATCCATATTGCTTCATGCGCTGCCTCCGAGGCTGCCATGTACTCCGCTTCACATGTAGATCCCGCCACGACGCTTTGCTTGCAACTGCACCAGCTTACTGCTCCACGATTCAACATATACACGTATTCGGTTTGTGACTTAGAGTCATCCAGATCTGTGTCGAAGCTAGCATCGACGTAACCCTTTACGACGAGCTCTTCGTCACCTCCATAAACGAGAAACATGTCCTTTGTCCTTTTCAGGTACTTTAGGATATTCTTGACCACTGTCCAGTGTTCCTTGCTGGGATTACTTTGGTACCTACGTACCAAACTTACGGCAAGGTTTACATCTGGTCTGGTACACAGCATGGCATACATAATAGATCCTATGGCTGAGGCATAGGGGATGACACTCATCTCTTCTTTATCTTCTGCCGTGGTCGGGCATTGAGTCGAGCTCAATCTCACACTTTGCAATACAGGCAAGAACCCTTTCTTGGATTGATCCATTTTGAACTTCTTCAAAATCTTATCAAGGTATGTGCTTTGTGAAAGACCTATGAGGCGTCTCGATCTATCCCTATAGATCTTGATGCCTAATATGTAAGCAACTTCTCCAAGGTCCTTCATTGAAAAACACTTATTCAAGTAGGCCTTAAAGCTGTCCAAAAGTTCTATATCATTTCCCATCAAAAGTATGTCATCTACATATAATATGAGAAATGCTACAGAGCTCCCACTCACTTTCTTGTAAACGCAGGCTTCTCCATAAGTCTGCATAAACCCAAATGCTTTGATCATCTCATCAAAGCGAATGTTCCAACTCCGAGATGCTTGCACCAGCCCATAAATGGATCGCTGGAGCTTGCACACCTTGTTAGCATTCTTAGGATCGACAAAACCTTCCGGCTGCATCATATACAACTCTTCCTTAAGATAACCGTTAAGGAATGCCGTTTTGACGTCCATCTGCCATATCTCATAATCATAGTATGCGACAATTGCTAACATGATTCAGACGGACTTAAGCTTCGCTACGGGAGAGAAAGTCTCATCGTAGTCAACTCCTTGAACTTGCCGATAACCCTTAGCGACAAGTCGAGCTTTATAGATGGTGACATTACCATCCGTGTCCGTCTTCTTCTTAAAGATCCATTGGTTTTCTATCGCTCGCCGATCATCAGGAAAGTCTGTCAAAGTCCATACTTTGTTTTCATACATGGATTCTATCTCGGATTGCATGGCTTCAAGCCATTTGTTGGAATTTGGGCCCGCCATCGCTTCTTCATAGTTCGAAGGTTCACCGTTGTCTAACAACATGATTTCCAGGACAGGGTTGCCATACCACTCTGGTGTGGAACGTGTCCTTGTGGACCTACGAAGTTCAGTAGAAACTTGATCCGAAGTACCTTGATCATCATCATTAATTTCCTCTCCAGTCGGTGTAGGCACCACAAGAACATTTTCCTGAGCTACACTACTTTCCGGCTCAAGAGGTAGTACTTCATCGAGTTCTACTTTCCTCCCACTTACTCCTTTCGAGAGAAACTCTTTTTCAAGAAAGGATCCGTTCTTGGCAACAAAGATCTTGCCTTCGGATCTAAGGTAGAAGGTATACCCAATGGTTTCCTTAGGGTATCCTATGAAGACGCATTTTTCCGACTTGGGTTTGAGCTTTTCAGGTTGAAGTTCTTGACATAAGCATTGCATCCCCAAACTTTTAGAAACGACAGCTTAGGTTTCTTCCCAAACCATAATTCATACGGTGTCATCTCAACGGATTTAGATGGAGCCCTATTTAAAGTGAATGTAGCTGTCTCTAGAGCGTATCCCCAAAATGATAGCGGTAAATCGGTAAGAGACATCATAGATCGCACCATATCCAATAGAGTGCGATTACGACATTCGGACACACCGTTACGCTGAGGTGTTCCAGGCGGCGTGAGTTGTGAAACGATTCCACATTTTCTTAAGTGCGTACCAAATTCGTGACTTAAATATTCTCCTCCACGATCTGATCGTAAGAACTTTATCTTTCGGTCACGTTTATTCTCTACCTCATTCTGAAATTCCTTGAACTTTTCAAAGGTCTCAGACTTGTGTTTCATCAAGTAGACATACCCATATCTACTCAAGTCATCAGTGAGAGTGAGAACATAACAATATCCTCCGCGAGCCTCAATGCTCATTGGACCACACACATCGGTATGTATGATTTCCAATAAGTTGGTTGCTCACTCCATTGTTCCGGAGAACGGAGTCTTGGTCATTTTGCCCATGAGGCATGGTTCGCATGTGTCAAATGATTCATAATCGAGAGACTCTAAAAGTCCATCAGCATGGAGCTTCTTCATGCGCTTGACACCAATGTGACCAAGGCGGCAGTGCCACAAGTATGTGGGACTATCGTTATCAACTTTACATCTTTTGGTATTCACACTATGAATATGTGTAACATTATGCTCGAGATTCATTAAGAATAAACCATTGACCATCGGGGCATGATCATAAAACATATCTCTCATATAAATAGAACAACCATTATTCTCGGATTTAAATGAGTAGCCATCTCGCATTAAACGAGATCCAGATACAATGTTCATGCTCAAACTTGGCACTAAATAACAATTATTGAGGTTTAAAACTAATCCCGTAGGTAAATGTAGAGGTAGCGTGCCGACGGCGATCACATCGACCTTGGAACCATTCCCGACGCGCATCGTCACCTCGTCCTTCGCCAGTCTCTGCTTATTCCGCAGCTCTTGCTGTGAGTTACAAATGTGAGCAACGACACCGGTATCAAATACCCAGGAGTTACTATGAGTACTGGTAAGGTACACATCAATTACATGTATATCACATATACCTTTAGTGTTGCCGGCCTTCTTGTCCGCTAAGTATTTGGGGCAGTTCTGCTTCCAGTGACCCTTCCCTTTGCAATAAAAGCACTCAGTCTCAGGCTTGGGTCCATTCTTTGACTTCTTCCCGGCAACTGACTTACCGAGCGCGGCAACATCTTTGCCGTCCTTCTTGAAGTTCTTCTTACCCTTGCCCTTCTTGAACTTAGTGGTCTTATTGACCATCAACACTTGATGTTCTTTCTTGATTTCAACCTCTGCTGACTTCAGCATTGAGAATACTTCAGGAATGGTCTTCACCATCCCATGCATATTGTAGTTCATCACAAAGCTCTTGTAGCTCGGTGGGAGCGACTGAAGGATTCTGTCAATGACTGCCTCGTCCGGGAGGTTAATGTCCAGCTGGGCCAGGCAGTTGTGCAACCCAGACATTTTGAGTATGTGCTCACTGACAGAACTGTTTTCCTCCATCTTACAACTATAGAACTTGTCGGAGACTTCATATCTCTCGACCCGGGCATGAGCTTGGAAAACCATTTTCAGCTCCTCGAACATCTCATATGCTCCGTGTCGCTCAAAACGCTTTTGGAGCCCCGGTTCTAAGCTGTAAAGCATGCCGCACTGAACGAAGGAGTAATCATCAGCACGTGACTGCCAAGCGTTCATAACGTCTTGGTTCTCTGAGATGGGTGCTTCACCTAGCGGTCCTTCTAGGACATATGCTTTCTTGGCTGCTATGAGGATGATCCTCAGGTTCCGGACCCAGTCCGAATAGTTGCTGCCATCATCTTTCAGCTTGGTTTTCTCTAGGAACGCATTGAAGTTCATGTTGACATGAGCGTTGGCCATTTGATCTACAAGACATATTTTGCAAAGAATTTTAGACTAAGTTCATCACAATTAAGTTCATCTAATCAAATTATTTAATGAACTCCCACTCAGATTAGACATCCATCTAGTCATCTAAGTGTTACACAATCCGAGTCGACTAGGCCGTGTCCGATCATCACGTGAGACGGACTAGTCATCATCAGTGAACATCTCCATGTTGATCGTATCTTCCATACGACTCATGTTCGACCTTTCGGTCTCTTGTGTTCCGAGGCCATTCTGTACATGGTAGGCTCGTCAAGTTAACCCTAAGTGTTTTGCATGTGTAAAACTATCTTACACCCGCTGTATGTGAACGTAAGGATCTATCACACCCGATCATCACGTGGTGCTTCGAAACGACGAACTTTAGCAACGGTGCACAGTTAGGGGGAACACTTTCTTGAAATTATTATAAGGGATCATCTTATTTACTACCGCCATTCTAAGTAAACAAGATGCATAAAACATAATAAACATCACATGCAATTATATAAAGTAGTGACATGATATGGCCAATATCATATAGCTCCTTCGATCTCCATCTTCGGGGCTCCATGATCATCTTCGTCACCGGCATGACACCATGATCTCCATCATCATGATCTCCATCATCGTGCCTCCATGAAGTTGCTCGCCAACTATTACTTCTACTACTATAGCTAACGGTTTAGCAATAAAGTAAAGTAATTACATGGCGTTAAATCATTGACATGCAGGTCATACAATAATTAAGATAACTCCTATGGCTCCTGCCGGTTGTCATACTCATCGACATGCAAGTCGTGATTCCTATTACAAGAACATGATCTCATATATCACAATATATCATTCATCATTCATCACAACTTATGGCCATATCACATCACATGACAATTGCTGCAAAAACAAGTTAGACGTCCTCTAATTGTTGTTGCACCTTTTACGTGGCTGCAATTGGGTTCTAGCAAGAACGTTTTCTTACCTACGAATAACCACAATGTGATTTTGTCAACTTCTATTTACCCTTCATAAGGACCCTTTTCATCGAATCCGCTCCAACTAAAATAGGAGAGATAGACACTCGCTAGCCACCTTATGCAACTAATGCATGTCAGTCGGTGGAACCTGTCTCACGTAAGCGTACGTGTAAGGTCGGTCCGGGCCGCTTCATCCCACAATACCGCTGAAGCAAGAAAAGATTAGTAGTGGCAAGCAAGTTGACAAGATCTACGCCCACAACAGATTTGTGTTCTACTCGTGCAATAGAGAACTACGCATAGACCTAGCTCATGATGCCACTGTTGGGGAACGTTGCATAAAATAAAAAATTTCCTACGTTCACCAAGATCAATCTATGAGTTCATCTAGCAACGAGAGAGAAAGATGCATCTACATACCACTTGTAGATCGCGTGCGGAAGCGTTCAAGAGAATGGGGTTGAGGTAGTCGTTCTCGTCGTGATCCTATCACCGGAGATCCTAGCGGCGAACGGACGGCACCTCTGCGTTCAACACACGTACGGTCAGCGTGATGTCTCCTCCATCTTGATCCAGCAAGGGGAAGGAGAGGTTGATGAAGATCCAGCAGCACGATGGCGTGGTGGTGGATGCAGCAGGACTTCGGCAGGGCTTCGCCAAGCAACTGCGGGAGGAGGAAGAGGTGTAGCAGGGGAGGGAGGCGCCAAGACTCAGGGTGCGGCTGCCCTCCCTCCCCCTCCTTTATATAGGCCCCCTGGGGGGGCGCCGGCCCTGGAGATGGGAATCTCCCAAGGGGGCGGCGGCCGGGGGGGTGGAGTGCCCCCCAAGTCAAGTGGTGCGCCCCCCCACCCTAGGGTTTCCAACCCTAGGCGCAGGGGGCCCAAGGGGGGCGCACCAGCCCACTAGGGGCTGGTTCCCCTCCCACTTCAGCCCACGGGGCCCTCCGGGATAGGTGGTCCCACCCGGTGGACCCCCAGGACCCTTCCGGTGGTCCCGGTACAATACCGGGTGACCCCGAAACTTTCCCGATGGCCGAAACAGCACTTCCTATATATAATTCTTTACCTCCGGACCATTCCGGAACTCCTTGTGACGTCCAGGATCTTATCCGGGACTCCGAACAACATTCGGTTTGCTGCATACTCATATTCATACAACCCTAGCATCACCGAACCTTAAGTGTGTAGACCCTACGGGTTTGGGAGACATGCAGACATGACCGAGACGGCTCTCCGGTCAATAACCAACAGCGGGATCTGGATACCCATGTTGGCTCCCACATACTCCTCGATGATCTCATCGGATGAACCACGATGTCGAGGATTCAAGCAACCCCATATACTATTCCCTTTGTCAAACGGTATGTTACTTGCCCGAGATTCGATTGTCGGTATCCCAATACCTCGTTCAATCTCGTTGCCGGCAAGTCACTTTACTCGTACCATAATGCATGATCCCGTGACCAGACACTTGGTCACTTTGAGCTCATTATGATGATGCACTACCGAGTGGGCCCAGTGATACCTCTCCGTAATACGGAGTGACAAATCCCAGTCTCGATCCGTGTCAACCCAACAGACACTTTCAGAGATACATGTAGTGCACCTTTATAGTCACCCAGTTACGTTGTGACGTTTGGTACACCCAAAGCACTCCTACGGTATCCGGGAGTTACACGATCTCATGGTCTAAGGAAGAGATACTTGACATTGGAAAAGCTCTAGCAAAACGAACTACACGATCTTGTGCTATGCTTAGGATTGGGTCTTGTCCATCACATCATTCTCCTAATGATGTGATCCCGTTATCAACGACATCCAATGTCCATAGTCAGGAAACCATGACTATCTGTTGATCAACGAGCTAGTCAACTAGAGGCTCACTAGGGCCATGTTGTGGTCTAAGTATTCACACGTGTATTACGATTTCCGGATAATACAATTATAGCATGAATAAAAGACAACTATCATGAACAAAGAAATATAATAATAATCCTATTATTATTGCCTCTAGGGCATATTTCCAACAAACACGCCATTCCTCTCACAAAGATCAGAATGTATAAGCTCTAGTGGCGCCAAGTCTCTTGCCTCAGCAGTCTTATGGGACTTGCCTGGTTGCTTAGCTTGCACACACACTTGGCACTTGGAGCCCTTGACTGTAGTGAATTTCGGAATTAAACTCATATTTGCTAGCCGCGTCATGCAACCAAAGTTAATATGACAAAGTCATGAATGCAAAATATTAGACTCATTATCATGGCAAACATGATTAATAACTTTAGTGCAAATATTTAACAAAGATAGGCGGAATAAGCCTCCGCACTCATAGCATTTTCCAACAAATTGTCCATACTTAGAAATTACAACTTTATTGGACTCGAAAACCAACTTAAAACCACCTCGACATAAACGGGAACTGCTAACGAGATTTTTGTTGATGGAGGGCACATGATGAACGTTCTTTAGGCGAACGATCTTCCCCGAAGTGAACTTCAGATCGACTGTACCGACACCTCGAACAATGGCATCTGACTCGTTCCCCATTAGCATGGGGGGAGTCCCTGTGACCTGGTAAGAAGAAAACATGGAGGCCTCAACACAAACATGTACATTGGCACCAGTGTCAATTAACCACTCAGGAGATTGACATACTGAAAGGATGGTCGGAAAATACCGTATCCAGATTCCTTCATATCATTATCACCGATGAAAACATTAGCGGACTTGCCACTCTTCTCAAGTTCACACTCCTCAAAGCGGTTAGGATATCTCGGAGCCCAGTGATTAGGGTCACCGCAGACATGGCATAGTCCCTTCCCCTTCTTATGAGAATTCTTCTTGAAGTTCGTAGAATGTGACGGCTTGTTCTTTGCATCAAACTTGTCTTTGCCCTAAGATTTGTTCTTGTTGTTTTTGAACTTGTTGGGCTGGAAGTTCTCCTTCTGTACCACATGGGCACTAGAAGCTCCCTCGGCAACTTGAGCACATGTGTCTTTTGCTCTCGCCTTCTCTTCAACATCAAGAGTACCAATGAGATCCAATACGGAAAACACTTGTCTCTTGTGTTTCAGAGAAGTAGCAAAATTGTTCCACGAAGGTGGAAGCTTGGCAATGATGCCTCCGGGAACAAATTTGTCCGGCAACACACACTTGAAGTACTCAAGTTCCTTTGCGAGTGACTGTATGTCATGAGCTTGCTAAAGAACAGAGCTCATTAGTCATCTTGTAGTAATAGAATTGCTCCATGACGTATAAGTCGTTGCCGGCGTTCGGGGCTCCAAACTTGGCGTCGAGCGCAGCCCACATGTCATTGCCATTGTCAAAAACATATATGAATCCACAATGGAATCATCAAGAACACTCAGAAGGGCGCCCTTGAAGAGGGTATCGATCTTCTCAAAAGCTTCCTGTTGTGCAGGATTAAGATTGCCTCAGGCTTGCCCTTGGTGGCGTCATAGCAGTACATGGTGTGGAACCAATAAACTGCTCTTGTGCCCCACCTCTTATATTGCACCCCTTAAAGGTAGGCGGCTTCAAATGCGCAGCAAAACCACTCGGAATAAATTGCCTATGATCAAGTTTTTGGATTCTTGAATATATGAGCAAATTACTACAAGATTTAATCCGAATAAACAATAAATAAATCATGACGACAATAATTGAGATTAAATAATCACGTGGACTAGCATATTAGATGAACAGATCAAATCTATGGCACAAACTAGAAACAAGAATTCTAGCATGATCTCGTACAAGGAGGACATAATCACATACGGTGTGGTGGGAGTAGAACCGTCGGGTTGAGGTTGGAGGCCATGTCGTTGATGAAGAGGTTCCCGAGATCGGGGAAGAAGTCGTCGTTGGCGAAGTCGTCGCTGCCAGCAGTCACGCGAGTGCGCTCCCCGAAAACCTGATGGCCCCTCTCCCGTACAGGATCACGAGAGGCGGGGTTTCGGAGGCCTGCTGTCCCTTCTCGCGGTGCACACCGGAAGGAGGGATGGAGAAGATTTGCATGACTGTGCAATGATCTGGAATGGTGCGAAACCATATGCTATATCGACGGCTAGGGTAGACGTCCGCCTGACTATATAATGCAGGCTGAGTAGGTCGTGGGAGTAAACCCCACGTACAAGCGCTATCCAAAATAATCAGAAATGGTTCAGTAATTAACCCGTTCGTTAATTATTAATTAATGACTCATTAATTTTTACGAGCAGCAAAAATGTAGACAACGTGTATAGCTTTGTCCTTGGCTTGGCTCATTCCCGAAACCCGACGCGGCACTAGGTGACGAGGCGTGGCGTGGTGTGGCGAGCGGGGAGGAGGAGCGCGCGTGTAGGTCTCCTCTTCTCATGCTCATACAAGTGGTAGAAGAGCTCACCTTATAAAGAGGTGCAACTCTCACTCAACTTCCAGGGTGCGACTAAACTTTAGTCCCATTTACACCGCTCACAACCATGCATGAATGGGCCATGAGAATTTCAGATTTTTAGTTGGGCTTTGGGCCAAAGGCCTACTACCAAATTCCGACAAAAGTATACAACTATATGCCAACTTGTTGTGGGAAAGTTTGGACGGGTGCATGGTGTTTCTTCAGGCTAAATACATTCCACTTTATTAATTAAACAAAATATGTACGTGGCAACTGTAATCGTTTTTGGAAATCTGCCACATGAGTTGGATGCCATTTGTTTTTGATCTGACACACGTGGTTTCTTCTAGGCATGTAGAACATTGCAGACTTTATGGGTTCTGTCATTGCGTGCCAGCCCTCTCCCTCTCCCCCTTGAACCGTCTCTCACCTCCTTCCCCACCCGCTCGCATTTGTTGGTAACCGCGCTCCCACTCGCTCTTTGCTTCTCTGTCGCTACGCCCCACTCTCTCTTCATCGGCAACGAGCGGCGTCTCTTCTCCAGTCGATTCTCGGCGGTAGACAACGGTTCCACCGGCGAGTCTCGATTCAATCAACCCCACATCCGAGCAGATATCGAGTAGTTCCTTGTTCAATTTCTGGTCAGCGTTAATGGCGGATTGTTCGTTGGGTTGGTCGCATGTTAGAAACAATGAAGGGATGCACCCAATGCGCTGAATCAGTGATGTAGTTGCTATTTGGTAGCCCCTGTTTCGCATGCATAGTGTTTGACGGGTTCATTTCAATTTTTTGGGTAGTTGTAGTCATTTTTGGAACCGATCCCCTCTGTTACACGCTTCAATTTTGATTCTAGGATTTTCTATAGACGGATATCCATGATTGTTTGGTCCTTGTTTCCATACATTATTCATGGCTGTTTTCCTATGATGATTTTTGCCGTTATTGGTTGCAGGAGGGTTTGGTGCGGGGATTTGGCAACCAACCTCCTATGTCTGTACCTATGTTGGACTCCAATTTTTTGCTCTTTTGATGCTCTTATTGTTGGAGTGAATTACCACCCCGTATAATTGTGTTTCAATCCAGAAGGACTTGCTGAAAATCCCCTGTTGTTGCCTACATTTTTAGGTTTTTATATGCAGTTCATCTCGTTTGCGTTTTGCTTGTCATGATGGATTGTTGTTCAAATACTATCAGTGGTGTTTGGTTTTTTTTTCTTTCATAACCATTTTGTTGTCTCTTATGTTGTTTCCTGCTAGTGTGTCTATTCGATACATTTTTGGTGTTATTACTTACCCGATCTTAATTTAAAAATTACCATCAGTTATGTGAACAATTTACCAGGAGTCCACTGTAAAATTAACAAGTTCTTGCTACTCAATCCTATACTATCCATTTTTTTGGTATGTGCGTGCGTGTTTTTGCCATCCTTAATATGCACAATTCATCTTGCCTAATGCATACAATTTATCAATGTATCATAAGCATTTTTTTAGGTCTTAAATATCTAGTAAAATATTTTTTTCTCCCATGTCTATTATGCATCAGTTACCTTGTTTTAGGCTCATAAGTTACCAGTGTATCATAAGTAATAGGTGTGTGTCTATTTCTTTAGCAGCTATGTATCCTATATACTCACTTTCTTTGTGTTTTCTGTCCATGTCTGGTTACAATGCCAAGGAAGCGCAAATTAGATGGCAACATTGAGGAGGTAAACCTCTTAAAGATGCATAAGCCACCCACATATCGGAACATGGCTTCTCCTAGTGGTCTTGTGACTGCATGTAAGGACATGTCAGATGAGAGAATGTTCATGATTGATGACATGGATTTCACTAGTCTGAGGAATATCAAGTGTGCCAATCTCTTCAATCGGCTTCCTCAATGGCTTGCTGGTCTATATGACCCTGATTCCTATGAGGTTGTTGTACCTGGTCGCGGAAGGTTACCGGTCAATGAAGAATCTATGCAATAGATAATGGGGGTGCCCCAGGTGATATTGTTGCAGATTTCAAGGTTCCTACAGATGCACAACTTGAGCTTGTGGCAGATCTTTTTGGTGATCTTGGACATGCTCCAAAAACTGTGGATGCATCAAATCTTATCTTGAGTGCTGACGGGTATGATGACAATTTCAAGCGCTTATGGCTTGTGCTTGCTGCCACACTGTGATGGCGTTGACAATTTCCAACAAGATCAGCATCAGATGGTATCATGTGTTGGTAAGCACATCCGGGTGTCTTTCCCTTTTGCATTTATCATTTTATTTCTTGTCTTTTTTGTTTTTCATCTCGGAGCTTACTGCTTTTTAGTCTAGTAATTATGTACTTATGTACCTCATAACTTTTGTGCCCTAGAGTGTGGTAATTATGTACCTGATATCTTTTCTACTCTGGAGTGTGGTAAT
Source organism: Triticum aestivum (assembly GCF_018294505.1). NCBI lineage: Eukaryota > Viridiplantae > Streptophyta > Magnoliopsida > Poales > Poaceae > Triticum > Triticum aestivum. Next base: position 480,685,567 of record NC_057795.1, read on the forward strand.
TATGTACTTATGTACCTGATAACTTTTGTGCCCTGGAGTGTGGTAATTATGACTTACTTCTTAATAATGTGGTAATTTTATACTTATGTACTTGGTTATCCAATGTTTTACTGTGTGGTGAGTGTTTACTTATGTCCCTGATAACTTTTATGCACACATGTTCCTTAATTTTGTTTCATGTGTTTGTTTCACATCAAAACATTGGCAATGTAAAAAACCTCAACTCGTGCAAATTTATTGCAAATCAACTTCACAAAGCCCTTTCAAAAGGTAAGCCTACGATGGGTTACCTCCTATTCTACAAAGTTAGTCCCCGTAATCTCTTTATTACTGTAATTCATTTGTTTTTTCTTTTTCCCATGTTTTTTTTGGTTGTATAGCTTATTCTTCCAACCAGCCAGCTGGTGACAACCTTTTTTGTTTTCCAGCTCCTGTATATTGATGCTATTGACCTAACTGACCTTGGTATCATCTTGCCTAATGGTCCTTTTGCAATTAATGTGTGGACGAATGAGCTGGAATCGAAAGTTCTTCAGATGGACATCCAAAGGGACAAGCTTTCTTATGGGAAATTACTGGTAATTTGGTATTGTCATTTTTCTTAGTTTATGGACCGCCATTTGCTTTCTCATGTTTTTTGTTTGTTTTTTATCATATTTTTTTAGCTCAAGCCCCAATATGGCCAAGACTATTGCTTGTTTGGTGGATTTCAAGGTCTTGATCAATTCACGCGTGTTCATGTACCTCAAAACTATAGTGAACATGTATTTTCCTTTTTGTGTGTTTGAACTTTTTTCCCTTTCCTCGTAAACAATGTTATAAAGACTTGGTAACATTTTACTATTTTTGTGATGGTAACTTCTTTACAGTTTGGAGTCTCACTTGCATAGTTTCTCTCAGCTTATCTTTTGTGGTATTTGGTAGTTTTTGCATGGTAATTTATGTCTGTCACAACCTGATAACTTTTTTTCATCCATCTTTTTCCTAACAGAAACTTGCTAAAGCTTATGTTATTGTGCGTCGCTTTTATTCTGGCATGGTTGGCCTCCTGGGTGGGCTTGTGAATGAGTTCATGTCCTTGGACGACGAAGACAGCTCAGCGATGTCCCGTCTGTTAGAGAGCCAACTCAAGGGTTTATCGTCTGCTGCCGGGAAGACTGCAAGCACCCATCTCGCATCCCGTTGGTACGTCCATCTTGCATCATGTTTTCCTATTGTTATTTATGTTGTTTTATTGTATAATAATGCTTTTTGGCGTACTTATAATGCCTTTTCTCTCATAATATGCAAGGAATGCACAAAGGGGGAGAATTCTCGTAGCTGGAAATCTGGACCTGAAAAAGCTAGGTCAAGCTACCTATTCTGCACAACTCCAAATGAGATGAAACTTCCTGAGGATTTTTTATGGATTATTTAAGAATTATTGGAGCAAATAAGTACCAGAGGGGAGCCACCAGGTGGGCACAACCCACCTGGGTGCGCCAGGAGGCCCAGGCGCACCCTGGTGGGTGCTGCCCTCCTCGGCCCACCTCCGATGCCCATCTTCTGGTATATAAGTCATTTTGACCTAGAAAAAATTAGGAGAGGACTTTCGGGACGAAGTGCCGCCGCCTCGAGGCGGAACTTGGGCAGGAGCACTTTTGCCCTCTGGCGGAGCAATTCCGCCGAGGGAACTTCCCTCCCGGAGGGGGAAATCATCGTCGTCATCATCACCAACAACTCTCCCATATTGGGGAGGGCTATCTTGATCAACATCTTCAACAACACCAACTCCTCTGAAACCCTAGTTCAACTCTTGTGTCCAATCTTTGTACCAAAACTATAGATTGGTGCTTGTGGGTGACTAGTAGTGTTGATTACATCTTGTAGTTGATTACTATATGGTTTATTTGGTGGAAGATTATATGTTCAGATCCATTATGTTATTTAATACCCCTATGATCTTGAGCATGATTATCATTCGTGAGTAGTTACTTTCGTTCTTGAGGTCACGGGAGAAATGATGTTGCAAGTAATCATGTGAACTTGATATGTGTTTGATATTTTGATGATATGTATGTTGTCATTCTCTTAGTGATGTCATGTGAACGTCGACTACATGACACTTCACCATATTTGGGCCTAAGGGAATGCATTGTGGAATAGTTATTAGATGGTGGGTTGCGAGAGTGATAGAAGCTTAAACCCAGTTTATGCGCTATTACGTAAGGGACCGATTGGATCCAAAAGTTTAATGCTATGGTTAGAATTTATTCTTAATATTTTTCTCATAGTTGCGGATGCTTGCGAGAGGGTTAATCATAAGTAGGAGGTCTGTTCAAGTAAGAACAGCACCTAAGCACTAGTCCACCCACATATCAAATTATCAAAGTAGTGAACATGAATTAAGCCAACATGATGAAAGTGACTAGATGAAATTCCTGTGTACTCTCAAGAACACTTTGCTTATCATAAGAGACCGTTTTGGTCTGTCATTTGCCTCAAAAGGATTGGGCTACTTTGCTGCTCTTTTGTTACTACTATCATTACTTGCTCGTTACAAATTATCTTGCTATCAAACAACTCCGCTACTTACAATTTTAGCACTTGCAGACATTACCTTGCTGAAAACCACCTGTCATTTCCTTCTGCTCCTCGTTGGGTTCGACACTCTTACCTATAGAAAAGGCTACAATTGACCCCATATACTTGCGCATCAAGGCTATTTTCTGGCGCTGTTGCCGGGGAGTGAAGCGCTCTTGGTAAGTGGAAATTGGTAAGGAAACATTATTACTATGTGCTGAAATTTATTGTCACTTTCGACTATGGAAAACAATCCTTTGAGGGGTTTGTTCGGGGTATCTTCACCTCGATCGGAACCACAATTAGTTGCACCTCAACCTACTGCACATACTGAAAATATTGAATATGAAATTCCTTCGGGTATGTTAGAACAACTGCTAGATAGTCCTTATGCAGGAGATGGAACTGAACATCCTGATATGCACTTGATATATGTGGATGAATTTTGTGGATTGTTTAAGCTTGCAGGTTTGCCCGGAGATGAAGCTAAGAAGAAGGTTTTCCCTTTATCTTTGAAGGTAAAAGCATTGACATGGTATAGGCTATGCGATGATATTGGATCTTGGAACTGGAATCAGTTGAAATTGGAATTTCATAAAAAATATTATCCTATGCATCTAGTTCATCATGATCGGAATTATATATATAATTTTTGGCCTCGTGAAGGAGAAAGTATCGCTCTAGGTTGGGGGAGGCTTAAGTTAATGTTATACTCATGTCCCAATCATGAGCTTTCAAGAGAAATTATTATTCACAATTTTTATGCTCGACTTTCTCGTAATGATAAATCCATGCTCGATTCTTCTTGTACCGATTCTTTTATGAAGAAGACTATTGAATTCTGGTGGGATCTTTTAGAAAGAATTAAACATAACTCTGAAGATTGGGAACTCGACGAAGGTAAAGAGTCAGGTATTGAACCTAAGTTTGATTATGTTAAATCTTTTATGAATACCGATGCTTTTCAAAAGTTTAGCACTAAATATGGACTTGACTCTGAGATAGTAGCTTCCTTCTGTGAATCTTTTGCTACTCACGTTGACCTCCCTAAGGAGAAGTGGTTTAAATATCATCCACCTATTGAAGAAGAAATTGAAGAATCGGTAAAAGCTAAAGAAGAAACCGTTATTTACAATGTTGATCCAGTTCTTCCCACTGCTTATATTGAGAAACCACCTTTCACTGTTAAGATGAAGGAACATGCTGAAGCTTCAACTGTGGTTAACAAAAGTTATGTTAGAACACCCAAACCATCTGAACAAATCAGAGTTGAACCTAGTGTTGCTATGGTTAAAGATCTCTTAGTCGATAATATTGATGGGCATGTTATTTTCTTCTGTGATGAAGCTTCTAGAATTGCCAAACCTGATAAAAAGGATAAACACAGACCAGTTGTTGGCATGCCTATTGTCTCAGTTAAGATAGGAGATCACTGTTATCATGGGTTATGTGATCTAGGTGCTAGTGTGAGTGCTATTCCTTTTTTATTATATAAACAAATTAAGGATGAAATAGCACCTACTAAAATAGAAGGCATAGATGTCACTATTAAACTTGCCAATAGAGATACTATATCACCAATTGGGATTCTTAGAGATGTTGAAGTCTTGTGTGGGAAAATAAAATACCCTACTGATTTTCTTGTTCTTAGCTCCCCACAAGATGACTTTTGTCCCATTATTTTTGGTAGACCTTTCTTGAACACCGTCAATGCCAAAAGATATTGTGAGAAAAAAATTGTCAGTGTTAGCTCTGGTGATGAATCTCATGAATTTAATTTTTCCAAGTTTGGTAGACAACCTCATAAGAAGGATATTCCTAGTAAGGATGAAATTATTGGTCTTTCTTCTATTGTTGTGCCTCCTACTGATCCTTTGGAACAATATTTGCTAGATCATGAAAATGATTTGCATATGCATGAAATAAATGAAATAGATAGGATCTTTTTCGAACAACAACCTTTGCTTAAACACAATTTTCCTATTGAAACTCTAGGAGGTCCTCCTCCACCTAAAGGTGACCCTGTGTTTGAATTAAAACAATTGCCAGACACTTCGAAATATGCTTATCTTGATGAGAAAAAGATATATCCTGTTATTATTAGTGCTAACCTTTCAGAACATGAAGAAGAAAGATTATTGAAAGTTCTATGGAAGCACAGAGCTGCTATTGGATATACTCTTGATGATCTTAAGGGCATTATTCCCACTCTATGCCAGCACAAGATCAATATGGAACCTGATGCTAAACCCGTTGTTGATCACCAACGTCGGTTAAATCCGAAGATGAAAGAAGTGGTAAGAATGAAAATATTGAAACTTCTGGAAGCAGCTATAATCTATCCTATAGCTGATAGTAGATGGGTAAGTCATGTCCATTGTGTCCCTAAGAAGGAAGGTATTACCGTTGTTCCTAATGATAAGAATGAGCTCATTCCACAAAGAATTGTCACGGGATATAGAATGGTAATTGATTACAGAAAATTAAACAGAGCAACTAGAAAATATCATTACCCTCTGCCTTTTATTGATCAAATGTTAGAAAGATTATCTAAGCACACACATTTTTGCTTCCTTGATGGATATTATGTTTTTTCACAAATACCTGTTTTACAACCTGATCAAGAAAAGACCACCTTTGCTTGTCCTTTCGGAACTTTTGCTTATAGACGTATGCCTTTCGGTTTATGTAATGCAGCCGCTACCTTTCAAAGATGTATGACTACTATATTCTCTGATTTTTGTGAAAAGATTGTTGAGGTTTTCATGGATGACTTTTCTGTTTATGGGAAGTCTTTTGATGATTGTTTAAGCAATCTTGATCGAGTTTTGCAGAGATGTGAACAAACAAATCTTGTCTTGAATTGGGAGAAGTGCCACTTTATGGTTAATGAAGGTATTGTTTTGGGCCATAAAATTTCTGAAAGAGGCATTGAGGTGGACAAAGCCAAGGTTGATGCAATTGATAAAATGCCATGTCCTAAAAATATCAAAGGTATTCGTAGTTTCCTTGGTCATGCTGGTTTCTATAGGAGGGTTATCAAAGACTTTTCTAAAATTTCTAGGCCTCTTACAAATCTTTTGCAAAAGGATATTCCCTTTGTGTTTGATGATGATTGTTTAGAAGCCTTTGAAACACTAAAGAAAGCCTTAATTACTACACATGTTGTTCAACCACCTGATTGGAGCTTGCCTTTTGAGATTATGTGTGATGCTAGTGATTATGTTGTTGGTGTTGTTCTAGGACAAAGAGTTGATAAGAAACTGAATATTATCCATTATGCTAGTAAAACTCTAGACAATGCTCAACAAAACTGTGCTATTACTGAAAAGAATTCTTAGCAGTGGTGTTTGCTTGTGATAAATTCAGATCTTACATTGTTGATTCTAAAGTAATTGTTCACACCAATCATGCTGCTATAAAATATCTTATGGAAAAGAAAGATGCTAAACCTAGAGTCATTAGGTGGGTTCTTCTGCTACAAGAATTTGATTTGCATATCACTAATAGGAAAGGAGCAGAGAACCCCGTAGCTGATAACTTGTCTAGGCTTGAAAATATTCTTGATGGCCCACAACCTATTAATGATAGCTTTCCTGATGAACAATTAGCTGCAATAAAAGTTTCTACTAGTACACCTTGGTATGCTGACTATGCTAATTATATTGTTGCTAAATATATACCACCTAGTTTCACATACCAACAAAAGAAAAAATTCTTCTATGATTTAAGACATTACTTTTGGGATGACCCACATCTTTATAAAGAAGGAGTAGATGGTACTATTATACGTTGTGTACCTGAGCATGAACATGAACAAATCCTACGGAAATGTCACTCTGAAGCTTATGGAGGACATCACGCGGGAGACAGAACCGCTCATAAGGTATTGCAATCTGGTTTATATTGGCCTACTCTGTTCAAAGATGCCCGTAAGTTTGTCTCATCTTGTGATGAATGCCAAAGAATAGGTAATATCAGTAAGCGTCAAGAGATGCCTATGAATTATTCACTTGCTATTGAACCATTTTATGTTTGGGGATTTGATTTCATGGGACCTTTTCCTTCCTCTAATGGGTATACACATATTTTGGTTCCTATTGATTATGTTACTAAGTGGGTAGAAGCTATTCCAACCAGTAGTGCTGATCACAACACCTCTATTAAAATACTTAAGGAAGTTATTTTTCCAAGGTTTGGAGTCCCTAGATATTTAGTGACTGATGGTGGTTCACACTTTATTCATGGTGCTTTCCGTAAAATGCTTGCTAAGTTTGATGTTAACCATAGAATTGCATCACCTTATCACCCTCAGTCTAGCGGTCAAGTTGAACTTAGCAATAGAGAAATAAAACTAATCTTACAAAAGACTGTCAATAGGTCCCGAGATAATTGGTCTAATAAATTAGATGATGCACTTTGGGCTTATAGAACAACTTATAAAAATCCTATGGGTATGTCTCCATACAAAATGGTTTATGGAAAAGCTTGTCATTTGCCCCTTGAGTCAGAACATAAAGCATATTGGGCAATTAAAGAACTCAATTATGATTTCAGACTTGCTGTTGAAAAGAGGTTATTTGATATTAGCTCATTAGATGAATGGAAAACCCATGCTTATGAAAATGCAAAGTTATTCAAAGAAAAAGTTAAAAGATGGCATGACAAAAGAATCCAAAAGCGTGAGTTCAAAGTTGGAGAATATGTTCTTTTGTACAACTCTCATTTCAGAATCCTTGCAGGAAAATTCCTCTCCAAATGGGAAGGACCCTATGTCATCGAGGAGGTGTATCGGTCCGGAGCTATCAAAATAATTAATGCTGAAGGTACTAACCCAAAGGTTGTCAATGGGCAACGAATAAAACACTATATCTCTGGTACGCCCACTAATGTTGAAAGTAATATTATCCAAACTTTGACACCGGAAGAACACATAAAGGAAACCTTTCGGAACACTCTAGAATCATGAAAAAAGGGAGGTATGTGATACGGTAAGTAAATGGACTCCGAAAAATCCGCAAATATATTTTTTGTCAGTTTTGGAATATTTAAGAAAATAGGAAAATAAGAAACTTCCACGAAAGTGACCCTGGTGGGCACGATACACCACGCCCAGGTGGGTTGCGTCCACCTTGGGTACTTTCCGGGCTCCATTTTTCTTCCGTTCTACTTGTTCCCCAAGATAAAAAAAATCTTTATATACCTCCCAAACCTGTTGACCTCCGTATCACGAAGAAATCTCCTGTTTTCTTTTCTTATTGTTTTCTGTTAGATCTGTTGAGACAGGCATCATGTCTTCTTCTCCCTCTGATCATATGGAAGAGCATGCTTGGTTGATGAAGATCGAGCTGAAGAGAGAAGACCCTATTGGAGCATCTAAGGAGGACAAGAGCAAGGAGGCCATCGGAGATCAAGTGCCGATGGACGAGCAAGCCTTGCCTGCCGATGAGGAAGAGGAAGATATCCTTGAACCCTACTATGCTCATCTTACCCCCACTAAGATTGCAGCCTTCAGGATCATTGAAACAGTTCATATACAAAATAAGTATCTCACTCATGAAAATATTATACATATGGAGCACATCGCTTCCCTCCGGAGCGTCGTCCGAAGATTGGAGAGTCTCTTGGTCCTTAAGGACCGGATCACTTCTACTTCATCACCACCGCCTACGTCGTCACCACCAAAAGAAAACCGAGTATTGGGTATGGGCACCCCCCTTGACTTTCGCCAAGCTTGGAGGAGGTGCCCCGGTATCGTATCATCTCCACTATCTTTTGCCTTTACTTTCTTAGTTTGATCCATGATTATATTTTGCTATTAGATGAATAAAAGTTTAGTTCGATCCTCCCATTTTGTGAGTTTGCTTAGTGATTAATCTTTGTAATCATGTGTGAGATATATAATAAAGTTTAGTTTGAGTTTTGCCTTCTTTACTCTCTTGTTTCAATAAAAATAAAGGAAATAAAAGAAAAGGATCATGTGCTAATCTTATGGTAAGTGATGACATTACACAAGGAAAAGTATAAGTAGAAAATTTTATTGTAGATTGACAAACATAGCATTGGTCAATGATGCAACTCATGAAATAATTAATAAGGGAAGAGAAGATTCACATATAAATATACTATCCTGGAAATCTTTTATGATTGTGAGCACCCATCAAAATATTATATGCCAAAATTGTTGACGTTGGACAAGGAAGACAACTTAATGATTTATGTTTGTTCATATTCACATAGAAGTTATATTGTCATAGATCCTTCAGCATGTGGTGCTTGCCCCTATCTTTGCTAGCCAAAAACTCTGCACTAAGTAGAGATACTACTTGTGCATCCAAAACCCTTAAACCCAAACCTATGGATTGAATAAGATCCTTCAATTAAGTTGTCATCGGTGGAAAAAGGGCATTAAAAATTGCTTCTAAAAGTGTGAGATCATTCAGTGTAAGGGAAAATTGAGCATTGTAAGAACTTGTGATGGTGAAGAATAAAAGCGACAGACTGCATAATAAAGGTTACCATCACAAGGTCCAATATAACGTGACATTCTCTTACACCAAGGGGTTGAGCATACAAACAAAAAGCACATGGCAACCTTTGCTTCCCTCTGTGAAGGGCCTATCTTTTACTTTCATGTATTTACTTTCATGCAAGAGTCAAAGTTTTTCTCTCTATTCCTTCTTATTTTTCTCCTTTGGCAAGCATCATGTGGTGAGGAAAGATCTAGGCACATATATCCAGTTGAATATGGGTAGCATGAGTTATTATTGTTGACATCACCCTCGAGGTGACTGCGTTGGGATGAGAAACTATAAGCCCATATCTTTCTATGTGTCTGGTTGAAAGGTTTTGCTCCTGTGTACACGGTGAGTGTTAGCAATTATAGAAGACTAAATGGTGGTTGAGTATGTGGACTTGCCTAAAGGCTCCAATACGTGACCCTTCCTGAAAAAATGATGAATTGTAGTTGGAAAGTTGACTAAGAACATAGTTTGTTGGTTTCCAATAAAGTTTATGCTTATACTTTGATGATGTGATGAATTGCCACTTGTTCATGAGAAGTATATGATAAAAGTTCTATGATAAAAGTTTTATGCTAAAGTTTGTTGCTGTTATAATAAGTTACATGATGCTACTATGTCCGTATTTCTATTTTTATCAACACCTCTCTCTCTAAGCATGTGGACATGTTTTTCGATTTCAGTTTTCGCTTGAGGACAAGTGAGGTCTAAGCTTGGGGGAGTTGATACGTCCATTTTGCATCATGTTTTCATATTGTTAGTTATGTTGTTTTATTGTATAATAATGCTTTTTGGAGTAATTCTAATGCCTTTTCTCTCATAATATGCAAGGTATGCACAAAGGGGGAGAACTCTGGCAGCTGGAAATCTGGACCTGAAAAAGCTACGGCAAGCTACCTATTCTGCACAACTCCAAATGAGCTGAAACTTCCCGAGGATTTTTTGTGGATTATTTAAGAATTATTGGAGCAAATAAGTAACAGAGGGGGGGGGGGCACCAGGAGGGCACAACCCACCTGGGCGCGCTAGGAGGCCCAGACGTGCCCTGGCGGGTGCTGCCCTCCTTGGCCCACCTCCGGTGCCCATCTTCTGGTATATAAGTCATTTTGACCTAGAAAAATTAGGAGAGGACTTTCAGGACGAAGCACCGCCGCCTTGAGGCAGAACTTGGGCAGGAGCACTTTTGCCCTCCGATGGAGCGATTCCGCTGGGGGAACTTCCCTCCCGGAGGGGGAAATCATCGTCATCACCATCACCAACAACTCTCCCATCTTGGGGAGGGCTATCTTCAACAACACCAACTCCTCTCAAACCCTAGTTCATCTCTTGTGTTCAATCTTTATACCAAAACTATAGATTGGTGCTTGTGGGTGACTAGTAGTGTTGATTACATCTTGTAGTTGATTACTATATGGTTTATTTGGTGGAAGATTATATGTTCAGATCCATTATGCTATTTAATACCCCAATGATCTTGAGCGTGATTATCATTTGTGAGTAGTTACTTTCGTTCTTGAGGTCACAGGAGAAATGATGTTGCAAGTAATCATGTGAACTTGATATGTGTTCGATATTTTGATGATATGTATGTTGTCATTCTCTTGGTGGTGTCATGTGAATGTCGACTACATGGCACTTCACCATATTTGGGCCTAAGGGAATGCATTGTGGAATAGTTATTAGATGGTGGGTTGCATGAGTGACAAAAGCTTAAACCCCAGTTTATGTGCTATTACGTAAGGGACCGATTGGATCCAAAAGTTTAATGCTATGGTTAGAATTTATTCTTAAAACTTTTCTCGTAGTTGCGGATGCTTGCGAGAGGGTTAATCATAAGTAGGAGGTTTTTTCAAGTAAGAACAACACCTAAGCACCGGTCCACCCATATATCAAATTATCAAAGTAGTGAAGACGAATTAAGCCAACATGATGGAAGTGACTTGATGAAATTCCCGTGTACCCTCAAGAACACTTTGCTTATCATAAGAGATCGTTTTGGCCTGTCCTTTGCCTCAAAAGGATTGGGATACCTTGCTGCACTTTTGTTACTACTATTGTTACTTGCTCGTTACAAATTATCTTGCTATCAAACGACTCCGCTACTTACAATTTTAGCACTTGCAGACATTACCTTGCTGAAAACCACTTGTCATTTCCTTCTGCTCCTCGTTGGGTTCGACACTCTTACTTATCGGAAAGGCTACAATTGACCCCATATACTTGTGGGTCATCACCCGTTCATGTGAAGTAAAAGATGCGAGCAAGCAAAATGTTGAGGGTTGCGATTCTGATCATGAGCATGATGATGGTGGTAGTGACGGTCACTCTGACAAAGATCTAGATTTCCATGTTCATTTCCATGATCCTTCAGGTGGTTTTGAGGCTTGTGGTAGCGGTGGACCAAACGCCCATGAGGCTTCAGGTAGTGGGGCAGTGAATGCAGATGTGGGTGCAAGTAGTTTTGCAACTACAAATGTGTTGGTAAGGTGAGCTGGAATTGATGGAGCCCTCACTCCTGCCGGAACCGACCAGCCTCTTGAGTCTCAGATCATGCTTACTGCATGCTCCGGGAATGTATCTGGTGATGGATTGCATAACCAGCCAGATATGATGGATACTCAAAATGAGGCTTCTATTGATGCTTCCGTGAAGAGGTGTGATTCTGCTCTTGTTTGTAACTTGGATAAGCAATATTCCAGGCGTCGTAAGAAATTATGCCTACCTTATCTTCCCATAGCCACTGGTACAACTGTCTTTGACCAGCCATTGTTGGATGATACACATCATCGTATCAAGGCAATTGTCATCTGTGAGCTTGGCATTGTAGGTCTTGATAAGGGCATTGACAGAGTAATTGCTGATCCCATGTAGAAGAAGCAACAACCTCGGAAGTGAGTTTCTTATCCTCTGCCACTTGAGTACTTTTTATTTCCAATTATGTAGTAAACTTTTTTAGTTGTTTCTGCATGATAACTTTTGCAGATGTTTAGAGGTCGTTACCCTTTTGTATTTTAACTTTTTTTAGTACCTACCTACTGATAATTACCAGTAATTGTGTCTGGTTACTACAGTTTCTTGTGTCTGGTAACTTTTGTTCCTCAATAAGCCTATGTTCTTTTCTAAAAACTTTAGTAATTATATCCTGGTAAGGTTGATAACTTTAGTAGATATTTCTTGGTAATAATTTTTTTATACATCTCTTTTTTTGTAATTAAAATTTGTTTCCATGATAACTTTAATAATTATATGTTGGTATCGTAAGCATATGTTCTTGTGTCAGGTAACATTTTCTCATTTCCACTATATCTTGTTCAAACAAATTTTCAGGGGTTCGGATGTTGAATCTATTAGTGTTGCCGCCCTTCAGCAAGCGCGGTCTACCAGCCCAAGCGTCAGGTCTGAGGTGGCACCTAGTGTATCATGAGCCAGGTATTTGTTTTCACGCTATTTTTTTACATTTCTCATGCCCCCCTTATTGATAGGGGTATTACTTCTTTTTATTTATTTCGTTAATAGGTCCCATATCAGTTCTTCGGCAGATGTTGACTCGTCTAACACATCATGCAGGTGATTATGAATCTTCATTCAAATTCATTCTCACTATTGGAATCTAAATGTTTTTATTTTTTGTTTATGTGTTTGGTATATTAGGTGAACATATTCTAGTAATTTAACTCTTTTCTGTGTGTTATGATAAATGGTATGGGAAAGGCTGGTAATTTTTATCGTTAAAGCTTTGGCAAGATCACTATTATTGGCATGATAACTTTGTTCCACATGTTTTTGTGTGCTCTTGTTGTTGGTAACTTGTTATCCTTTTTGTGTAGCATGATACTCCAGTTTGTTATCTTCATAGCTACCATCTTCATTAATGATTCATGTTGATATCGTAATTTGTTTTTCATTATGTTGATAACTAATATGGTTATATGCTGGTAAATAAGGTGAATATAAGTTGGCAACTAATGTAAATATAATCTGGTAACTAAGGTCGATATAAGCCTATAACTAATGTGAATATATTCTGGTAACTAAGGTGGTTATGAGTTGGTAACTACTATTACTATAAGCTGGTTATGTTCTTTTTATGTGGCATAATAAATTCTTTTGCATTTATCATGGTACTATATATCTGATTATTTTGTACATTTACACGAGAAGTATAACTCCTTTTTGTACAACCTTTTTTCCCTATGCGTGCATCAAGAAGACCATGAGAACTGTGAGGAAGGTTAAGGTGTCTTCTCAAGTTGCAGTTACAATTAGGTATTCTCCTTGTTTCACTTCCAAGGACCCAAAAGAGTGTCCAAATCTTGATATTAAAGACTCACCCATGGTGACTTCTCCAATAGCCATTGCGCAAGATGATGCCCATGCGACGAATTCACCAGATGCTGATTGTGGAGCTGTAGAATAGCTTGTGGTAGCGGCCACTATTGCTAAAGTGGTGGAAGAGATTGCCAATGTTGTTATTGGCACTGAAGCTGAAACTTCTGCTAGTCACGCTCAAGGAAATGCTCCTACAGGTAGTGCTACCATAGCTGAAGATGTCGAAGCTCCTGTCAAAACACCATGTGTTGTTCAAGCTCAAGTTGAATCTGCCCAATCCACCATGGCAGAATTAGTTGACACTGAAGCTACAGTCCATACGGTCAAAGTATCGGCCACCAATGCAGTAGGTGTGGAAGGTCAAGCTGGGGATGACCAAGACTTCAGTAGTAATGCAGGTGCAGAACATGTTGCTGAGAGGGCCAACTGGGATTTCACCCCACGATCTTGCTCTCTTGGCCTAGATTTTGGCCTTACACCACCAGGACCAGATATTACTATGATGGCAACAGTCCCAGCTGCAGTACTAGCACCAGCCCCAATGGTTCTTTTGAATACTCAAGCACCAGTAGTGGGCCCAATGGATAACAATGCTCCCTAAGGACCAGCAGTAGCATCCCCAGTTGTTCAGATGGCGGCATCACCTCGGGATTTAAAGAATGCAAGAGATAATCCTATTGATGCTAAGCCAGTTTCATGGTCTGACCCTACCGACATTGGTAAGTGAAGGCATTTATTTGTCTTCGCTTTTCACAGAAGAGTGATGGGATGTATGCCCGCTTTTGAAGACTTTTTTATGCTTTCACTTTGCTCCTTCTTTGTCTATTTATGCTCTTATCCTATGTATGGACCCCACCATGTAATGACTTTTGCTTTTGCGTATGTGCTATGAAATGAACTATGTGTTTTCATTTCATATTTGTTGTACTTTTTCCATGTTGTTTGGTCTGTGGACCTGTTATGTCTGATAATTTTTGTTCATTATCCTTGGTAACATTACTAATGTTTGACTGGTAATTATAGCGCTCTATTACCGAAAACTGCAACTACATTAAAGAAACTATTATTTTGTTGCTGAAAAATTAACTGTATGGTAATGTTTACCCTGATAACCTTACTAATGTTAGGCTAGTATTTATATACACTCCGACGCTCTATAACCAAAGTGTTCAAACTAACAGGCTTCATTTTTTGTGCTAACTAGTTAACCACATGGTAACATTTTTTACACCCTGGTAACTCTATTTTGTTTGTCAAGATGGTAATTATAACATCCAAGTGCTTTTTCTACTATAATTCTTGAACTAGTTAATGATGTCTACTATGCAACCTTCTTCTTGTAGACGTTGTTGGGCCTCCAAGTGCAGAGGTTTGTAGGACAGTAGCAAATTTACCTCAAGTGGATGACATAAGGTTTATCAATCCGTGGGAGGCGTAGGATGAAGATGGTCTCTCTCAAACAACCCTGCAACCAAATAGCAAAGAGTCTCTTGTGTCCCCAACACACCCAATACAATGGTAAATTGCATAGGTGCACTAGTTCGGCGAAGAGATGGTGATACAAGTGTAGTATGGATGGTAGATATAGGTTTTATAATATGAAAAAATAAAAATAGCAAGGTAGCGAGTAACAAAAGTGAGCGAAAACGATATTGCAATGCTTGGAAACAAGGCCTAGGGTTCATACTTTCACTAGTGCAAGTTCTATCAACAATGATAACATAATTAGATCATATAACAACCCCTCAACATGCAACAAAGAGTCACTCCAAAGTCACTAATAGCGGAGAACAAACGAAGAGATTATTGTAGGGTACGAAACTACCTCAAAGTTATTATTTCCGATCAATCCATTGGGCTATTCCTATAAGTGTCACAAACAACCCTAGATTCCGTAGTAAAATAACACCTTAAGACACACATCAACCAAAACCCTAATTTCACCTAGATAATCCAATGTCACCTCAAGTATCCGCGGATTTGATTATATGATATGCATCACACAATCTCAGATTCATCTATTCAAACCAACACAAAGAACTTCAAAGAGTGCCCCAAAGTTTCTACCGGAGAGTCAATACGAAAACGTGTGCCAACCCCTATGCATAAGTTCACAAGGTCACTGAACCTGCAAGTTGATCACCAAAACATACATCAAGTAGATCACGTGAATATCCCATTGTCACCACAAATAAGCACATGAAAGACATACATCAAGTATTCTCAAATCCTTAAAGACTCAATATGATAAGATAACTTCAAAGGGAAAACTCAATCCATTACAAGAAGGTAGAGGGGGAGAAACATCATATGATCCAACTATAATAGCAAAGCTTGCGATACACCAAGATCGTGCCAAATCAAGAACACGAGAGAGAGAGAGAGAGAGAGAGAGAGAGAGATCAAAACATAGCTACTGGTACATACTCTCAGCCCCGAGGGTGAACTACTCCCTCCTCATCATGGAGAGCGCCGGGATGATGAAGATGGCCACCGATGATGATTCCCCACTCCGACAGGGTGCCGAAACAGGGCCCCGATTGGTTTTTGGTGGCTACAGAGGCTTGTGGCAGTGGAATTCCGGATCTTGGTTTCTTTTCGGGGGTTTCTGTATTTATAGGAATTTTTGGCGTCGGTTTCACGTCGGGGGGGGGGGGGTCCCCGAGTCAGCCACGAGGTAGGTGGGCGCGCCCTCCACCCTCGTGGTTGACTCAGGACTTTTCTGGCCCAACTCTTTTGCTTCGGGGGCTTCTTATGGTCCATAAAAAATCACCCCAAATTTTCAGCTCGTTTGGACTCCATTTGATATTCCTTTTCTATAAAACTCAAAAACAAGGAAAAAACAAAAACTGGCACTGGGCTCTAGGTTAATAGGTTAGTCCCAAAAATCATATAAAATAGCATATAAATGCATATAAAACATCCAAGATGGATAATATAATAGCATGGAACAATAAAAATTATAAGTACGTTGGAGATGTATCAGTTAACCATATGATCCCCTGATAACTTCTGTTGTTACCTTGCTGATAACTTCAATCCCCCTTTTGTTGCTGAAAATACACGTCTCCACACCCTTCTAATACATTCATGCTGACTCTTTAACTATCCTGACCCCCTAATATTTTTCCTTTTTCTCTCTATAGTAATTATGTCCATATATCAGGTGACTCTAGTCTGGTTCTGTTGTTGATCATTTACCTTACAACATAGCTCCGTTGGATTGCAATGGATGACATAGGTAGATGAAACATATCAAAAAACTATGCTCATCCAGATTGGTGGCAAATGCTAGAGTGGTTTTCTTATCTTTAGCATATGAGAGTAGATGAGGCATAGTGGTTTTTAAGGTATCGTTTGCCCATTTGTCATACCACTGGGTAATAGTATTTCCAGATCCAGCATTACAGATCATCATCTATTTGAAATCTTGTAGAATTGAGCAGCAATCCCTCCACCAGAAGGAGCCCACTTTTGTTGGGTAGCTATGGAGGTTATCATTGGCATAGTTGGTGTTCCATATTAGGTTCAACCATGGTGCATCAGTTCTATTGAAGAATTTGTAGAAGAATTTTGTAAGCAAAGCTTTGTGTTGAACTCTGAGATCTAAGACACCCAAACCACTAGCCTTTTTGGGGAGGTAAACATTATCCCATTTAACTAGGCATTTCCCACTTTTGTTTATGCCTTTACCATACCATAGAAAGTTCTTGCCAGAATTTTCAAAATGATTCAGTATAGTAAAAGGTACTCTGATGCAACACATGGCAAAGATAGGGAGAGCGGTGTGACAGCCCGGATTTTGCCTTCTCCCTTTTTCTGGACTTCATTTGCCTTTGCTTTGAATTTGGGTCTTTGGAATCAATTCAAATGGACTTAACACTTGGGCATGTCCTTGACTTTCACCCAAATGACCCATCTACCTCTCATTCAACATTCTTTCTCTGAAAAAAATCTCAAAATGACCCAAGGAATATTTTTCATAAAAGAAAAATATTCAAATTCTTCTCTGAAACTCATTTCAGAAACTTGTGCTCCAAAGCAACCCTCATTTTTATTGCTCCAAAAATCCTGAGAAAATTCCCAAATATTCTTTGAACCTTGGTCCACCTTCCTAAGCAAAAATATTGCATGACTTTCTGGAATATTTTTGCTACAGAAAATCATTTCTCTTCTGGCCTCAAAATGCACTTTGTACAACAAATGTATTTTTCCTTGATCCAATGAAGCTGGTTTTTCTTGAGCTTCATTACCCTCTTAGCAAAAGCTTAACCCTAGGATATCATCCCTAATCACCTTCTAGAAGCCCTCCAAACTTGGCGACCAAGTTTCTGACCAGAAACTTGCCAACAAGCTCAAGTCTCATCTGGTCGGCCTGGCAGTGTGCCATCACCCTTCCTAGACCTAACACTGCACGAACAACACCCAGACATGGTTTGGCATCGCGTGGGCGTCGTCTTGACCATGCCAGGGTGGTGACCGCGTGAAGACACGACCCTGGCAATGCACTCTGCACGCTCTACTATTGCGTCCGTGCATTTGTTTTGCGCGTGATCGAGTCAGAGCTCACTGACGATTGCCGCACCGCGCCACCGTCTTCGACTCATCACACTTGACCTCTCCCTGGTGCTCGCCGACGCCGGAGACACCGTAGCGGGCACGGGCACGTCGCGGCCAAAAGCCACGGTGCGCCCCGTGCCTCTGTCTTCTTCCTCCTCTGCTTCTTGTGCTCGTCCGCAAGCAGCACAGCTTCCGCGTGATCACTGAGCACCTCCACCCCTCGCCGGCACCGGTCGTAGTCGCTCACCGGCTTCCAGAGAGCTCTAGCGGAGCCACGTACCCCCCTCCTCCTCCGGCTATAAATTGAGCCCCTCCCACCACTCTGAGTACACACAACTCACCACCCAACCACCACAACCCCGTAGCATTGCCGCAGCCTAGCCGGGCAGGCCTCTGGCCACCGTCCCCAACCCGAGCTTGCCGGCGATCCCCGCAACCCCACCTCCTCACTCTAGTCCCCCTCAAGCTTGATCCACCCCTCAAGAAACTCCTTGGAGGTCCACTGGTGTCATCTGGATGCGTTGGAGCCCTGGAGACATCCCTCCCCGTTGTCTTCCTCATCTCTAGCGAAACCCGACCTCAACCGCTGCTTGCGAGCTTGATTGCGAGCTGCTCCGGTCATCCCCCAGCAAGCCACGAGTACAGGCAGGTGCTCCTTGACACCCTCTCCATTTCTATCCCTATGGAATTGGCCAAGAACTTCTCCTCGCCGGCGTGAGCTCCGGCGAAGCGCCGCCGTCGCTCTGTTTCTCTCCCCTCCCTTCTCTCCTAACCAGCGGGGCCCACTGTCAGCCTCTCCACTCGTGCACAAAGATGTACGAGTGGAGGCATATTCTGAGAATACGTCGTCGACATCACCCCCTGGTTTTCTGTTTAATTCTATTTAATTCAAAATTTTGACCAGAACTTTGACTAGTGATAACTTTTAAACTATAAGTCCAAATGAGTTGATTCTTTTTTACATTGTGTTTGTTCTGAAGAGCTCTAGCAGCACACCAAAATGGAGATTTTTCCTTGCTGTCTAGAATTTCTGGTGATTTTTGGAGTGGTTCTTGATATTTTGTTTTGCTGCTTTTAAATATTTTCAGAGGGAGAAACTTGTCTTGAAGATAACCAGGAGGAGTGTGAACATCCTTTGCACTAAGGCAAGCCACACCAACATTTGGATGGTGTAATTTCAATATCTATGATTTTTCCAACTTGAATATGAGTTATTTTCATGCATTTAATTATTTAATAAATATATTGCTTAGTGCTAGTTATTTTATCATGCTTGAAATGCTTGGTTAAGGTACTAGTTGAATGCATGAGCTAGTTTTAGTCAGTAGAAGAGAATTTTATTGAAGTGATTATGATTTTTTTTGAATAATGGCAGTTTCTTCATGATATATGAATTTTCATATATATTATGATGTAATTAAAATGATGAATGATAAAAACCAGTAAAGTTTAATGATGAGTAGTGCAAGTAGATCATTTTGATGATGTTGATCCATTCACGTTGAGTGGTATGCTTTGCATGTCGAATAGTTGCATGATCATGGCACCTAATGACTTGAGTAATTTTATTTTCAAGTTAAACCTGATATTAATTAAACTTGAATATAACATTGATCGAGTCATGGTGCCACTGAATCGAGTTTTTCCTAGTGCGACCACATTTACCTTTATGGGAAGGTCTTGATTCGGTCCATTGTCATGCCTCTCGCCGGTGCCTCCAATGAGGGAAGGCTATGGGCGTGTGGTACCCTGGCTCGGTAAGTAGACATAACCTTCTATGCCCGTTTGTTTTAAGGGTACCTTGTCCCCGTTTGGGGCCGTTTTTGCCACGACGATGGTCATTGATGCCTTTGGTAGGCACGGGGCCACCCATGACTTAGCCCAGAGGGGGGTTGGTCGGACTGGCCGGGAGAGTGTCATGGCAATGGGAGGGTTTCGTCGGAATGACGTTGGTCCACCCGAATGGGATGCCCAGACCATGGGTTCCGTGGTGTGGGTAAAGTGCACTACCTCTGCAGAGTGTATTTAATCTATCAATAGCCGCGTCCTTGGTTATGGACACAACTCGTGAGTAAGTTACACCATGGATCAACATTAATAAGTAATCTTGCACACTAAAGAATTGTTGTTAGCACTGGTTATGTGATGATTTGTGGAATCATGAGATGATCGTGGTTGGCTTCAAAGTATTGGTTTCATTTGTGATCCGGATATGATCACCGTTCGGTTACAAGGTAACCCGTCTGGTAAGAGGGTCCGAGGGACTCGGTGCACAAGTTGATTTCATCACATCAGTAGCTTGAATTGCATTGCATTAATCTGAATAATTGTCATGATGTTGTTTGCCATTATGCTTATGTTTGTTGTGAGCTTGCAAGTACATTCAATGTACTGACCTGGCGTGTCATGCCAGATTTCAAGCAAGTCGTATCGGATTGGATAGCTTCTCGTGTCTAGATCATGTCCACATCGGTGTCTCTGTGCTATGGAGTTCCACTTCATTGTCGTTCCGATATCGGGTAGTTCATGTGATCAAGGCTCCCCCATGTTCATTAAATAATGTACATACTGTTCAGCAACACCGTGTGTGCTACTTGGCCTCGCAATTTGATGTAATATCAGACCTATGTTTCCGCTCGCAACAATAAAGCAGTTGTTTTCTGTACCATGTTGTTCAGCTTCTAGGGTTTAGCCTCTACGATCTCGTGGTAGATCAACTCTTGTAATACTCATATCATCAAGATCAATCAAGCAGGAAGTAGGGTATTACCTCCATAGAGAGGGCCTGAACCTGGGTAAATGTTATGTCCCCCGCCTCCTGTTACCATTAGCCTTAGACGCATAGTTTGGGACCCCCTACTCGAGATCCGTCGGTTTTGACACCGACATTGGTGCTTTCATTGAAAGTTCCACTGTGTTGTCACGGTAAGGCTTGATGGCTCCTTCAATCATCCTCAACAATGCGATCCATGGTGAGGTTTTCCTCCTCGGGCAGATTTTCGTATTCGGCGGCTTTGCACTACGGGCCAACTCACTTGGCTATCTGGAGCAGATCGATAGCTACGCCCCTGGCCATCAGGTCAGGTTTGGAAGCTTGAACTACACTGTCGACATCTGCGGAGACTTGATCTTCGACGGATTCGAGCCAATGACAGGTGCGCCGTATGGTCACGATGAGCATGACCTAGATCTGCCATCAGGCTGTGTCTAGGAAATCACACCTGCTGCTGCCCCGGCTCTAAATCCGGAGCAGATCGTGCCATCCGAGGACGGGTGGATAGACCCCACTGCGGAGGCTGCACACTCAGCAGCGATAAAGCCGAACACAGACTTTGCCTCCAATGAGATCTGCGTCATCGGACCCTCGGACTCGTCTCCGGCCACAGGCTCCGAACCGCACGCATCCGTGCCCATCGAATCTGACTGGGCACCGATAATGGAGTTTAGCTCCGCAAATATCTTTCAGCATTCGCCCTTGGGCGATGTGCTAAGCTCATTAAAATCTCTCTCCCTATCAGGAGACTCTTGGCCGAACTATGTCCGGCTCGAGGGGGAAGCGGACAATGAAGAGATTCGTTGCCCACCCACCACCCACTTAATAGTCACTGTTGATGACTTAACCGACACGCTCGATTTCGACTCCGAAGACATCGACGACATGGATAACGATGCCGAACCACTGCCCACAGGGCGCTGGACATCCACCTCATCATATGATATATATATATATATATATATATATATATATATATATATATATATATATATGGTGGACACACCCAAAGAAAGCAGTGGCGACGATGCAACGGAGTATAATCCCCTTAAAACCGAAACAAAGCGCCGACGTCAGCGGCGCCGCTCCAAAGCCCGCCATAGCAAAAACAGCAATAACGGCACAAGAAAGAATAATACCCCGGATGACGACGACCCCGTAGACCCAGCGATAGAGCAGGATGAGCCAGGGGACGGCGAACACAGTCCGGGGCCGTAGTACAATCACGGCGACACCGAAGAAAAAACTTATAAACCTGTCTCCTGAGAGGAGAACAGTCCGGACGATGATGCACGCATCAGCCCAGAGAAGCACTTGGAACAAGAGAACCTCCACAGAAGGCTTATCGCCAGCACGAGGAGCTTGAAGAAGCAGAAGCAAAGGCTTAAGGCCACGCAGGATACGCTCAACCACAGATGGAACAAAGTGCTCAACACTAACGAAGAACACGGTGGCGATCGCCACACAAAGACCTACCCAAAGCGCAAGCTGCTACCTGAATTCGACGACGAGGCTGTAGACCCCATCCCACTGAAAAACAATACGGCCAATCGGCCGGACCGACCACCCCGTGGCCGAGACAGAGAAGCTGATGACACCGCAGAAAAGTCAGCACACGGTCTCTGTGAGCACCTCGAGAAGAGAGCTGGTATGGCTAGGTCCATTTATGGATCTAGGAAGCGTGTTCCTATGAAAGATCACGACAACCAAACTGTCTATACTGATCAATTACCAGCTCAGAATCAACATCAAACAGTAAAGCCGTCGGACCCACGCCACGACACATCCAGATATAGGGGCGCCGCACACCCCCTGTGCTTCACCGATGAGGTGCTGGACCATGAATTTCCAGAGGGGTTGAAACCCGTGAACATCGAGGCATATGACGGAACAACAGACCCTGCATTCTGGATTGAGGACTTTATTCTTCACACCCACATGGCTCGCGGAGACGATCGCCACGCTATCAAATACCTACCCCTCAAGTTGAAAGGACCAGCTCGGCACTGGTTGAAAAGCCTCCCCGAAAATTCAATTAGAAGTTGGGAGGAACTCGAGGATGCTTTCAGGGCTAATTTTCAAGGGACATATGTCTGACCTCCGGATGCAGATGATTTAAGTCACATAGTCCAACAGCCCGAAGAGTCAACCCGTAAGCTTTGGAACAGATTTCTCACCAAGAAGAACCAAATCGTCGACTGCCCGGATGCCGAAGCCTTAGCGGCTTTCAAACACAGTGTCCGGGATGAATGGCTCGCCAGACACCTCGGCCAGGAAAAGCCGAGGACAATGGCAGCCCTAACAAGCCTTATGACTTACTTTTGCGCGGGCGAGGACAGTTGGTTGGCCTGTAGCGGCACCAGCGACCCAGGCACATCCGAAATCAGGGACGGTAATGGGAAGCCATGACGCAATAAAAACAAGCATTGAAATAATGAATACAAGCCAGACAACATGGCGGTAAACGCCGGATTCAGGGGCTCTCGACCCGGTCAACGGAAAAAGCCATTTAAAGGCAGCAGAGATGGACCGTCCAGGCTAAACAAAATTTTAGATAGATCATGTCAGATTCATGGCACCCCCGAGAAACCTGCAAATCACACCAACAGAGAATGCTGGGTTTTCAAGCAGGCCGGCTAGCTAAATGCCGAATACAAGGGGAGAGAGCCGCCAAGTGAAGACGAGATGAACCTCGCCAGCCGAACACTGGGGACAGAAAAAAATTCCACCAGAGGTCAAAACAGTGAACATGATTTACGATGTATACGCTGAAAAACCCGTCGCCCCCAAATTCAACCCATGGTCGGCCTGCCCGATCACTTTCGATTGCAGGGATCATCTTACTAGTATCCGACATGGAGGTTCGGCTGCCTTGGTGCTGGACCCAATAATTAACAGATACCATCTCACCCGAGTCCTCATGGACGGCGTCAATAGTCTCAATCTGATATATCAGGACACTGTCCGCAAGATGCGGATAGACCCATCAAGAATCAGCCAAAGCAATGCTACCTTTAAAGGAGTAATACCAGGTGTAGAGGCCCACTGCACGGGCTCTCTAACTTTAGAGGTTGTATTCGGTTCTCCCAACAACTTCTGAAGCGAAGAACTAATGTTCGACATTGCTCCATCCCGAAGCGGCTACCATGCACTACTCGGAAGAACGGCATTTGCTTGTTTCAATGCAATTATGCATTACACTTATCTTAAACTCAAGATGCCCGGTCCACGTGGCGTCATTACAATTAGCGGATACACAGAGCGTTCCCTGCGTGTGGAAGAATACGTGGCGGCTCTAGCAGCCGAACCACTGACCGGCCTCTCCAACCCAAGTACCTGATCGGTCGTCGAGATCACGGACACGGCTAGACGTGTTCGGCGCACCACTATTTGTAGTAGCTCAGATAAACCTAAGCTTGACTAACGGCTATGCCCCCATATGTGGTGCTAGGGGCTACCTGCACGAACAGAATCCATAGTTCGGTTGGATCCTATTTACACTCAAGAAATTGAATTTTCATGGTTCATTAAGTTTAACCAACATTATACACGGTCACACAAGATTATTTCATCTGAGTTTTCCCTTATTTTTACAGATGATTACCATGCTACACCCTTCCAGGATGCGGCACAACGAAGACAAAGGCGCGGATGTGCAGCAGGGACCCGTTCCAAGGTTTCTTTTTAGATTAAGACCCTTTGTAAACCTTTTTTACTGTCTCTTGTTGGCTCACACCCTCCTGGTACTTCAAACGACCAAGAGGGATACCAGCGTTATTGGCAAAATTATTATTCACCGATTTAAAATAGACGTCACAAGGGCAGCACCCAATGTATTTTTGGGATTTATGCCCTCACCACAGCTGCTCTTTCGTCACGCCGAATTCATGCACGTATCCAAAAATTCAGGGATCATTATCGAGGGTGGTACGCAGCCCAGTATATGTTGCAAAGTCCGAATACCTTCGGGAGTGTTCGGCGGCGCGAGTTTGGCCTTATATGCATCAGCTCCGAATCATGTCTTTGGTCAATACTTGGGTTTGCCCAGATCCCGTGTTTTGCTACCTTACATTCCGCTCTATCGGCTAGGTGGCACCGGGAGAACTACTGCGAGTGTGCCCTGGTTCATTTGGATGAGCTCCTCTGTGCAGAAATACAAAAACTGACTGTCATGATAAAGCGAGAGACTGGTCAACCACTCGATGACCCAGCAGAATCTTTGTGATTCCTCCGCATTAACAAAGAACCGGTTTCCCGGTCACGTATGTACACGCACTGTATTCTGATGAGTGCAGACATACCAGGGGCTATATAGTAGCCCCACCGTCAAACTCCTATGGCTAAGTGAAGTGTTAAAGCAATATAGTCTGATTGCCTTGTTCGCCGCGCTATCACCTCCTTAACAGACCAAGACGTTGGATCAAGTGTGATTACGCACTTTACCGAACACCCCCGCATTATATGCGTGGGGGCTGAAGCCGATGACTGCAAACTTTTAGGTTATATACATACATACATAAACGGCCGCACAGGAGGCACTACAATACTTTACGGGCAAAAGTATAAATATAGCCTTTATTATAAGCATTGTTTCTACAATCAAGATACATGTCACTGGAACATGGTATTCTTAGAGCACTGAGCCTCTATTGAATGGGCACCTTCTAGGACTTCTTCAAAATAGTGCTCGGGCAATTCCTGACCACCGGACGGAACCCTGGTTGCAATATCAGTGGCCTCCATCTCCGCCCAGTATGTCTTAACCCGGGCAAGAGCCATCTGTGCACCCTCTATGCACGTCGACCTCTTGATAGCGTCGATATGCGGCACAACACGAAGAAATCGTTGCACCAAACCAAAATTACTATCCGGGCTCGGTTCCTTTGGCCACAAATGATCCACGACAGCCTTCATGGCAAGACCGGATAACCTATGGAGCTTGGCCCACCCGGCCATTCGCTCATTCACCAGCAGTGGATGCTTTGGAGCACTGAACTGCGACCAGAACAATCTTTCCACCTCATGATCTTCCCGATCTTTGAAATACTCCGTCGCATCAGCAGCACTCTGTGCTAAATCCAAGTATGCATCTGCAGAACTCCACAGTTGATCAAGAGGGGCATACTTCGGATTGCCGAACTTTGTTCGCAATAAAAAGGGCTTTCTAGCCGCGATATCACCGGCTTGCCGAGCTCCTCCCACGCCGCTCTGATTTCAGAGCGATTTTCCTTTGCTACTTGCAAGACCTTCTCCAGGTCAGCCGTTTTTGTTTTGTTTTCCCTTTCGAGAAGCTCATATCGGCTGGCGGCATTTTGTAGCTCAATAGCCATATCAACTATTTTACCCTCACTTTGGCGATGAGCAGCCTATTCCGCTTTTAACTCTTCGGCTACCTTCAGGGCAGCCACATCACTTCTCCTGGCTTGCTCCTTGGCCCGGGCAAGCTCTACCCACAGGATCTCCATGGCGTCAGCTCCATCTGCAATCACAGCATACTATAAGTACCAGCATCATGCTCTTCTAAATATTTGCTGACCACCCTAATATACATACCCTGTGCCTCGTCAAGCCGCTTGTTTACAAGCGTGATGTACGCATCTGCCAAGTCTAGTTGCCACCTCAATTCGGCAATTCAGCAGTCCGGTCAATAGCCGGATCTGTAGCCGCCTGCGCACAAAAGCAGCGCTATCATTACCTAAGACTATGATCCTCTGTTTGGCTCTTCTGGGCGGCAACCAGAGTCTCAGGGGCTACCATCTATACAAAGTACACCTTGTGTGTGCGGTACAGCTAAAAATATATATCATTACTTCACGTACCTCAAAGCCTCTTAGCAGGCTCATGGAGGCTTCATTCAACACGCTTTTTGCGGATGAAATCCTCTCAACCACCATACCCATTAAGGTACGACGTGCCTCTGAGATAGCCACTTGCTCCAGAAGACCCATCAATGTGTCCAGTGGTGCACCGGACAATCCCAGCCTTTTTCTGTCTGTCTCCTTAGGAGTCGAGAACTCCGGAATTCGGGTGGCCAAAGAGTTACCTTCTGGCCTTTGCGGATCAGGAGAAATCCTCCGGGATGACACCTCCGGGTCGTCCGCCTCATGAGGCGGGGAAGCAGGAGGAGGTGTTTCGCTCTCCATCATCTCCGAAAGGAGGACGAACGTTGTTGAGAAGGGCTATGAGCCGGACTGCAAAACATATGTCTCGGTTGTTATTCTCAGGAAAGGAGCAGGGCATATTTATTAAAGTGCCTTTGTTCACTTACGGCTCGGTTGACGGCTGGCCCCCTTGTGAGCGCTGTGCGGTAAGGATGCCCTCCGAGGCAGGGCCCCCTGGTGAAGGTTTCTTCCCTCGTTTGGAAACCTCCATTTCCAAGTCTTCAGGGGCGGTCCTTTTCTTCCCGTGGGGAGAGGAGACTCCAGATTCACCTCCCCGATCATCCTCCAACACGGAGGCACTAATTCCCTCGGTTAGGATGGGTAATGTATGAAGCCCACTCTCGGCTTCTCTACTCCTCTCTTCGTCTTCTCCTGATGGCACTTTATAAGGTGCGCGAGCCAGCATCCTGGTTAGTACAGGATCTGGCGAGCCTTCAGGAAGAGGGGCCGAACACCTGATCCTCTCCGACTTTCTTATCCAGTCCTGGCCAAGGGAGGTTTTTTAGAATAATGTTGTGATGAATATAATGACAGCATGTTCGGTCGTGGAGTTACTTACTTGGGGATCTGGGCGGTTGCAGTTGAGACCCGCATCCTCGATGGTGTCCAGACACTTTATTCGTGATCCAAAGAATAATCGATACATCCCTTCGAGTGTCACGCCGAAGAAGTGTTGAATGGTTCGCGGTCCTTCTGGGTTGATTCCCACATACGGAGAGATCAACGTTGGCATGGCAGGACCTGATGAACCAACATTACTTGAATTACTTTGACGAGACTGATATCCCTCTCGAGGAGATCTCGGATGCGGCTTTGCAATGTCATCACGTCATTAACTGATCCCCAGTCCAGCCCCTTGTTGACCCATGATGCCAGTTGTGGTGGTGGTGGGGGGGGGGGAGCGGAAGGCTGGGGCGGCTGCCCACTTTGTACCTCGGGGTGCTGTGATGTAAAACCACTCCCATTGCCATAGGTCGGATACCTCCAGGAAGGAACCCTTTGGCCATAAGGCGTCGGCACCTTTGCTTATTATAAAGCCTCCGCACTCCGTGTGTTTCCCATCGATCATCTTTGGTTTCACATTGAAGGTTTTGAGCCATAAGCCGAAGTGGGGGGTAATGCGGAGGAAGGCCTCACACACAATGATAAACAAAGAGATGTGGAGGAAGGCATCTGGAGCTAGATCATGAAAATCTAGCCCGTAATAGAACATGAGCCCTCTAACAAAGGGATCAAGACTAAATCCTAGCCCTCGGAGGAAGTGGGAGATGAATACGACACTTTCGTTGGGTTTAGGAGTGGGGATAACCTGCCCTGGAGCAGGTAGCCTGTGAAGAATCTCGACGGTCAGATACCAAGCCTCCCTAAGCTTTTTGATGTCCTCCTCTGTGACGGAAGAGGCCATCCACCGGCCTTGAAGGTTGGATCCGGACATGGTTGAAGGTCCGGAGTTCTTGGACTGAACCTTGGGTGTTGGAACTCGAGGTAGGAGAAGGGAAGAGCATGGAAAGAAAAGGACAGATCTTGGCCTCCTTATAAAGAGGATGAATATCAAGCGTCCTCCGCGTGGGCGTTTGGAGCTTGCCTAAACCGAGGAGTCATATTAACGGCGCGGTTGGGTTACCCACACCCGTATTGTTGAGAATCCCGTAATAAGGGGACACGATCTCTGCTCCGACAAGATGTGCCTATAAAATCGCCTCGTGATACGTGCAGTAGCAGGTTGAGAAAAACGGTTCGCATAATGACCGGGCCGCGGCGTGATGTCACGCTATGAAAAACTGTCAGCAGAAT
Organism: Triticum aestivum; assembly: GCF_018294505.1. Classification (NCBI taxonomy): domain Eukaryota; kingdom Viridiplantae; phylum Streptophyta; class Magnoliopsida; order Poales; family Poaceae; genus Triticum; species Triticum aestivum. The sequence continues at coordinate 480,714,267 of NC_057795.1, forward strand.
CGATTTGTGAGAACATTGTGCTCTCTATGGTGGTATGTGGAATTTGTTTTGCAGAGCCGGACATGATTCATGTGTTCAAAATCTACCTTGGATTATTCAGAGAAGGAACACGCCTTGCAATGCCGAATACAATCTGTTGATGTCTACTACACAACCTTCTTCTTGTAGATGTTGTTGGGCCTGCAAGTGCACAGGTTTGTAGGACAGTAGCAAATTTCCCTCAAGTGGATAACCTAAGGTTTATCAATCCGTGGGAGGCATAGGATGAAGATGGTCTCTCTCAAACAACCCTGCAACCAAATAACAAAGAGTCTCTTGTGTCCCCAACACACCCAATACAATGGTAAATTGTATAGGTGCACTATTTCGGCGAAGAGATGGTGATACAAGTGCAATATGGATGGTAGATAAAGGTATTTGTAAGCTGAAATTATAAAAACAGCAAGGTAGCAAGTGATAGAAGTGAGCGTAAACAGTATTGCAATGCTAGGAAACAAGGCCTAAGATTCATACTTTCACTAGTGCAAGTTCTCTCAACAATAATAACATAGATAGATCATATAACAATCCCTCAACATGCAACAAAATTCACTCCAAAGCCACTAATAGCAGAGAACAAACAAAGAGATTATGGTAGGGTACGAAACCACCTCAAAGTTATTCTTTCGGATCAATCTATTCAAGAGTCCGTACTAGAATAACACCTTAAGACACAATCCAACCAAAACCCTAATGTCACCTAGATACTCCATTGTCACCTCAAGTATTCGTGGGCATGATTATACGATATGCATCACACAATCTCAGATTCATCTATTCAACCAACACAAAGTACTTCAAAGAGTGCCCCAAAGTTTCTACCGGAGAGTCAAGACGAAAACGTGTGCCAACCCCTATGCATAGGTTCATGGGTAGAACCCGCAAGTTGGTCACCAAAACATACATCAAGTGGCACACCGCAGATAAGCACGGCAAGACATACATCAAGTGTTCTCAAATCATTAAAGACTCAATCCTATAAGATAACTTCAAAGGGAAAACTCAATCCATTACAAGAGAGTAGAGGGGGAGAAACATCATAAGATCCAACTATAATAGCAAAGCTCACGATACATCAAGATCGTGCCATAGAGGGAACACGAGAGAGAACATGAGAGAGAGAGAGAGATCAAACACATAGCTACTGGTACATACCCTCAGCCCCGAGGGTGAACTAGTCCCTCCTCGTCATGGAGAGCACCGGGATGATGAAGATGACCACCGGTGATGGGTTCCCCCTCGGGCAAGGTGCCGGAATGGGCTCCTGAGAGGTTTTTGGTGGCTACAGAGGCTTGCGGTGGCGGAACTCCCGATCTATCTTCTCCGTGGATGTGTTTAGGGTACGTGGGACTATATAGGCGAAAGAAGTCGGTCGGGGGGTGCTCGAGGGGCCCACGAGACAGGGGGCGTGCCCAGTAGGGGGGGGGCCCACTCTCGTGGCCTCCTCGAGGATCTTCTGACGTGAACTCCAAGTCTCCCGGATGATATTCTTCCAAAAAATCATGATGCCGAAGGTTTCATTTCGTTTGGACTCCGTTTGATATTCCTTTTCTTCGAAATACTGAAACAGGCAATAAAACAACAATATGGGCTGGGCCTCCGGTTAATAGGTTAGTCCCAAAAGTAATATAAAAGCATGAATGCTTCATACATTATAGATACATTGGACACGTATCAGCATCCCCAAGCTTAATTCCTGCTCGTCCTCGAGTAGGTAAATGATAAAAGAAAGAATTTATGAAGTGTGAATGCTAGAAGGTGCACAAGTTTGATCAATGATAATTTCAATCACCTTTTCTAGCATGTTTATATGTCATAACAGTAGTTCATCTCAAAAAACTTTTCATGATCAAGTAACAAGCTATTCACATGTTAAAACATAGACCATAAACTTTCTTGAAAACTAGCAAACTTCATTCTTAGTCATCAAACAATTGCAATTCATCCTATTTTCAGGAGGGGTCTATGTCAGATCTTTGATTTAGCAAACTTCACATACTCAACTATCATATAGTCTTCTACAATTGCTAACACTCACGCAATACTTGTGGTTATGAAGTTTTAATCAGACACAGAGAAACATAGGGGCTTATGATGTTGCCTCCAAACGTATTCACCTTTGGGTGATGTCAACAATAATAGTTCATGCTAACGTACATCCAACTGGATATATATATATCAGTATCACCTTAACACAAAGTGCTTGAGGGAGTCCTAGACTAGGGGGTGTCCGGATAGCTGAACTATCATCATCGGCCGGACTCCAAGACTATGAAGATACAAGATTGAAGACTTCGTCCCGTGTCCGGATGGGACTTTCCTTGGCGTGGAAGGCAAGCTTGGCGATACGGATATGTAGATCTCCTACCATTGTAACCGACTCTGTGTAACCCTAGCCCTCACCAGTGTCTATATAAACCGGATGGCTTTAGTCCGTAGGATGAACAACAATCATACCATAGGCTAGCTTCTAGGGTTTAGCCTCCTTGATCTCGTGGTAGATCTACTCTTGTAACACACATCATCAATATTAATCAAGTAGGACGTAGGGTTTCACCTCCATCAAGAGGGCCCGAACCTGGGTAAAACATCGTGTCCCTTGTCTCCTGTTACCATCCGCTTAGACGCACAGTTCGGGACCCCCTACCCGAGATCCGCCGGTTTTGACACCGACATTGGTGCTTTCATTGAGAGTTCCTCTATGTCGTTACCGATAGGCTCGATGGCCTCTTCGATCATCAACAACGACGCAATCCAGGGTGAGACCTTCCTCCCCGGACAGATCTTCATATTCGGCGGCTTTGCACTGCGGGCCAATTCACTTGGCCATTTGGAGCAGATCGAAAGCTACGCCCCTGGCCGTCAGGTCAGATTTGGAAGTTTGAACTTCACGGTTGACATCCGCGGGGACTTGATCTTCGATGGGTTCGGGCCACAGCCAAGCGCGCCGCACTATCACGATGGGCATGATTTAGCTCTACAGCCGCACAGTACCCTGGAGGCCGCACTCGAGTCCGCTCCGATCTTCAATTCGGAGCCAGCTGCGCAGATCGAGGACGGATGGTTAGACACCGCCTTAGGAGCTACAACCTCTACGGCGATAGAGCCGAATACTGACCTTGTCCCTCATGAAGCTCGTGACTCCGAGGTGCCGGAATCCTTGCCGGACTCCGAACCTCCCGCGGCCCCTCCAATCGAATCCGGTTGGGCGCCGGTCAAGGATTTCACCGCTGCGGACATCTTTCAACACTCACCTTTCAGCGACATCTTGAGTTCGCTAAAGTATCTCTCACTATCAGGAGAGCCCTGGCCGGACTGCGGTCAGGACGGTTGGGATGCGGACGACGAAGAAATTCAAAGCCCACCCACCACCCACTTAGTAGCCACTGTCGACAATCTAACCGACATGCTAGACTTCAACTCCGAAGACATCGACGGTATGGACGACGATGCCGGAGACGACCAAGAACCAGCGCCTATCGGGCACTGGAAAGCCACCCCAACTCACGACGTATACATGGTGGATACACCAAAAGGAAGCGATAATGAGCAACAACGGGACATGGAGAAGGACAACTCCACCAGCAAACAACCAAAACGGCGACGCAAGCGCCGTCCAAAGTCCTGCCTCAATAAATACGGCATCCATACAGACCCGGCCCTAGAGCAGGGCGAAGCAGTGGACGGCGAACACACAACCAAGCAATCATCCAAACACAGTGAACTGGACAAGCAACCCATCCCCGGTGAAAACAAGAGCCTAGACGATCTCACGCCGAACACATCACTAGAGCATAAGAACCTTCATAAGAGGCTCGTCGCAATTGCAAAAAGTTTGAAGAAGCAAAAGCGGAAGCTCAAAACAGCAGAGGACGCACTCAGAATGAGATGGAGCAAAGTACTCAATACCGCAGATAAATATGACGCTATTTGCCAGGCAAAGAGTTACCCGAAGCGCAAGTTGCTGCCCGAATTCGATGAGGAGGCCTTAGAGCCCCCGCAGTCAAAAAAGAAAGAGGCCGCTTGGCCGGATAGACGACCATATGACAGGCTAAGAGCAGCAAGGGGCTCCGCACACAAGCCGGCACACGATCAGCATAAAGATCCTCAGAAAAAGGATGACCCGGTCAGGTCTATCTATGGGCCAAAAAAGAAGACTCCAGGAAGCAACACAACCCGCCGAGCGTTTGAAGACAACGGCACACCTAAATACAGGGGCGCTGCACACCCACTATGTTTCACCGACGAGGTACTGGATCATGAATTTCCAGCGGGATTCAAACCCGTAAACATAGAGGCATATGACGGAACAACAGACCCCGGAGTCTGGATTGAGGATTATATCCTACACATACATATGGCTAGAGGAGACGATCTCCACGCCATAAAATACCTACCCCTCAAGCTCAAAGGGCCAGCTCGGCATTGGCTCAAAAGCCTCCCAGAAAATACCATTGGAAGTTGGGAAGAGCTCGAGGATGCGTTTCGAGCAAATTTTCAAGGGACCTATGTCCGCCCTCCGGATGCAGACGATTTAAGTCACATAACTCAACAGCCCGGAGAGTCAGCACGCAAATTCTGGAACAGGTTCCTCACCAAAAAGAACCAAATAGTCGACTGTCCGGACGCCGAAGCCTTAGCAGCCTTTAAGCACAACGTCCGAGACGAATGGCTCGCCAGACACCTCGGCCAGGAAAAACCAAGAACAATGGCCGCACTAACAAGCCTCATGACCCGCTTTTGCGCAGGGGAGGACAGCTGGCTGGCTAGATGCAGCACCAGCGACCCGAGTACATCCGAAGTCAGGGATGGAAATGGGAAATCACGACGCAGAAAAGATCAGCGCCGGAATAAGGAAAATGGCCCAAATAGCACGGCGGTCAACGCCGGATTCAAAAGCTCTCGGCCGAATAACAAAACACTGCCCCTCAAGGACAACAGTGACGAGCTATCCAACCTAAACAAAATTCTGGATAGGCTATGTCAAATACATAGTACCTCCGGGAAGCCTGCAAACCATACCCACAGAGATTGTTGGGTCTTCAAACAGTCCGGCCGACTTAACGCCGAACGCAAGGGGCTCGACACACCAAGCGAAGACGACGACGAACCCCACAAGCAGAACGCCGGAAAACAGAAGACTTTCCCACTAGAAGTCAAAACAGTGAACTCACTTCATGTGATAACACGAAAACACAGTGCGGCACCTGCCATACCAGGACACCATCCGCAGAATGGGGATAGACCCTACCAAAATTCGCCGTAGCAGCACTTCCTTCAAAGGAGTGACGCCAGGCCTTTAAGCCAATTGAACAAGCTCTGTACCACTAGAGGTTGTGTCCGGTTCATCCGACAACCTCCGTCGCGAAAAGCTCACTCTCCATACCGCCCCATTTCACAGTGGCCCTCAAGCACTACTGGGACGCGAAGCTTTCGCCCGCTTTAACGCAATAACACATTACGCGTCTCTTACGCTTAAAATGCCCGGTCCACGCGGCATAATCTCATTAAAGAGTAACTCCGAGTGTTCCTCGACCACGGAGAACGTGAGGCCGCCTTGACAGCCACACACTAATCCGACCTTGCAGGTCAAAGCCCCTAAAAACAGGTCATTCAGACCTCGGACACGGTTAGGCGAGTCCGGCGTAAATAAACAAGGGGCTTCCCAGCCGCATACCCCTTTACAAGGGGCTGCGCGTATAAACGATGAGAGCCAATAAAGCTCAACTTTATTCATCTTCCAAATTATACTTTATTTTAAATACAACCTTTGCACGATATTTCTTCCAAACTAAGTCCTTCTCTTTTACAGATGAAGCACGTGCTACACCCGTCCAGGATACAGCACAACGGAGACACAGGCGCAGACGTGCAGCAGGGACCCGTTGCAAGGATTCTTTTCAGATTAAGACCCTGCGTAAACCTTTCTTACTGTCTCTTGTTGATACACATCCCCCGGTTTTCTACCATAACCGAGGAGGAGGCTGGCGTTTTGGCATCGGCCGCGTCAGAAGTTCCCGCCTGTACCTGGACACTAGGGGCTTAGGGCATTGTTCTGCCCGGTATCATAAAGACCGAACACCTCAGGGAGTGTTCGGCGTCTCGAGTTAGGCCTTATATGCATCAGCTCCGAATCATGTCTTTGGTCAAATGTTGGGTTTGCCCGGCTCCTGTGTTTTGCTGCCTTACGTTCCGCTCCATCGGCTAACGCGGCACCAGGAGAACTACTGCGATTGTGCCCCGGTTCGGCCGGGCGAGCACCTCAGTAGAGAAAGCCGAAAACTGACTGTCATGATATAGCGAGAGACTGGTCAACCACTCGATCGACTATTGGAATGTTTAGAATTCCTCCGCTTTGACGAAGGACCGCTTCCCGGTCAGGCACATACGCGCCCCAAGTTCGGAGAGCGCGGTGCCTCTAGGGGCTATATAGTAGCCCCACCATCGAGCTCCTATGGCTAAGTGAAAGTGATAAAGCATTATAGTCCGGTTGCCTAGTTTGCTATGCTATCACCTCCTTCAAAGGACCAAGACGTTGGATTAAGTGTGAAAAAGCGCTTTTCTTTTTTGCAAACACCCCCGCACCATGTGCGTGGGGGCTGAAGCCAAAGACTGCAACTTTCAGGTTATTCATACATATACGGCCGCACAGGAGATAGTTCAATACTTGAACGCACAAGTATAAAAAGCTATTGCATTATAAACATGATCTCACAAATCATACACGTCATTTGAACATGACATCTTTCGAGCACTGCGACTCTATTAAACGAGCGCCCTGCAGGACTTCCTCAAAATAGTGCTCGGCGGGTAATCGGCTCTTGTCCGAACCCCGGGATGCAACAGCGGTGGCATCCATGTCCGCCCAGTATGTCTTCACACGGGCGAGAGCCATCCGTGCACCTTCTATGCATGCCGACCGCTTCATCGCCTTGATATGCGGCACCGCCCCAAGGAATTGCTGCAACAAGCCAAAATAACTCTTCGGCTTGGGCCTTTCCGGCCACAGATGAGTGACCACATCCGTCATGGCAAGTCCGGACAATCTATTCAGCTCAGCCCACTCAGCCAGCCGATCAGTCAACGGAAGTGGACGCTCCGGACTATGGAATTGAGACCAGTAAAGCTCTTCCATTTCGTGATCCTTCTGGCTTCGGAAGTGCACGACTGCGTCCGCCGCACTCGCCGCCAAATCCAGATAAGGATCCTCCGCACCACACAACTGGCCCAGCTGAGCATACTTCGGATCCGTGAACTTCCTACGCAGAAGAAAGGGCTTTCCAGCCGCAATGTCTCCGGCTTGACGCAGTTCCTCCTTCATAGCCCGCATCTCACTCCGGGCATCCTTGACTTCGGCGCCGGCCTTCTTCAGGCCCTCTTGCTCCACTCGGCGTTCTCCTTCAAGAACCTCACAACGGTCGGTAGCATCTTTTAATTTCAAGGCCATTCTGGCCAACTCTTCCCTGCTTCGGCAGTGAGCAGCCTTTTCGGCTTTTAGCTCTTCTGCTGCCTTCAAGGCAGCCGCGTCACTTATCCTGGCTTGCTCCTTGGCTCGAGCAAGCTCTACTAGAAGATCTTCCACAGAAGCGGCGCCATCTGCATCAAGCATACAAATTGTAAGGAACGGGCACCAGCTCCCTTACTAGGCAACCGCGGAGCAACCACCTACCTTGCGACTCGTTAAGTCGTTTATTGACCAGCGCGATGTCCGCATCCGCAACATCGAGTTGCCTCTTCAGTTCGGCAACTCCGTCAGTCTGGCTGGCCACCGAACGTTCCACCACCTGCATAGGAAAGGCGACATTCTATAACTGAGATTATGATCCTTGGCACGCTATCGCTTTCGACAGCATACCAAGTCTTAGGGGCTACTATCTATACAGGGCGCACTTCATGTGCAAAACTGTCAAAAGGTATGTCATTTTTTGCGTACCTCAAACCCCGTCAGCAAGCTTCCGACGGCCTCATACAACCCTCTCTCGGTGGATGAGATCCTTTCAATCACCGTACTCATTAATGTGCGGTGATCTTCCGAGATAAATGCCCTCTTGAGCAAATCCTGCAGCTCCACCGGCCGTACTCCAATGGGTGCCGGACTCTCCGGCCCCGCCGGACTCGGGGAGACCCTCCGTGACGACACCTCAGGGTTGTCCGCCCCGCCCGACGGGGCAGCAGATGGAGGCGTCTCGCTTTCCATCATCTCCGGACGAAGGTCCCCCGAAGTTGAGCTCTGCTGAGATGGGCCGAGATCCGAACTACAAGGTGAAAACTTCGGTTACCTTTGGAAATAATATAGGGGCGTTCCCTATTACAAAATTCCCCCTTTTTACTTACGGCTCGCAGGAGGGCTGATTCCTATGGGGAGACTGTGCGGCCGGGGGCCTTCCCGGCACAGGACCTTCCGGTGCAGATTTCTTTCCCCGCTTTGAGGCCTTGGCCTCCGGGTCTTCGGAAGCAGTCCTCTTCTCCCCCTGGAAGGAGGGACTCTCGATTCCCCCCTTACTGAAAGCCTCCTTGGCGGAGGTGGTAGTTTCCCTGTGCCCCCCTTCGCCCTCCTCCGAAGGCGCAAACTCCAACATTTTGACTAACATGGGATCCAACGTGGTCTCAGGGAGGGGGGCCGGGCACCGTATCAGTTTTGCTTGCGCTATCCACTCCTGTCCAAAGGGATAGCTGGTTAAAAGGCAAACCCATGATAAATAAATGGACAATATGTCTGGACACAGGGCTACTTACTTGAGTATCCGGGCGATTGCAGCTTAGGCCAGCGTCCTCGGTCAAGTCCGGACGCATCTCTTGCGATCCGAAGAACAGTTTGTACATCTCCGCGGGTGTCAAACCCATGAAGTGTTGGAGAGCTCGTGGCCCCTCCGGATTAAATTCCCACAGGCGGAGGGGCGACGTTTGTAGGGCAGAAGGCATCGGATCAGCATAACCTGTGCCACCACCACCAGATTAATCTCCCTTTCTTGGAGGTCTCGAATCCGGTCCTGCAACAGGGGTACGTCTTTGGACAGCCCCCAGTTAAGCCCCTTGTTGACCCATGACGTTAGCCGTTGTGGAGGGCCCGAGCGGAAGACGGGCGGTGGCTTCTGCCTGCTGCCCCTTGGAGCGGTGATATAGAACCACTCCTATTGCCACAAGCCGAGCTCCTCCTGAAAAGAGCCCTCGGGCCATGGAGCATCGGCCCTCTTGCTTATAACCACCCCGCCGCACTCTGCCTGACGCCCCTCAATCATCTTCAGCTCCACGTTGAAGGTTTTGAGCCACAAGCCGAAGTGAGGGGTAGTGCGGAGGAAGGCTTCGCAAACGACAATGAATGATGAGATCTGGAGGATGGACTCCGGAGCAAAGTCATGGAATTCCAGCCCATAGTAAAACATGAGCCCCCTCACGAAGGGATCCATGGGGAAGCCTAAACCCCGACGGAGGTGAGACACGAACACAACGCTCTCATCGGGCTCAGGAGTAGGAATAACTTGCCCTCGGGCAGGCAACCTGTGCGAAATCTCGTAGGTCAAGTACCTGACGTCTCTCAGCTTTAGCACGTCTTCTTCCGTGACGGAAGAGGGCATCCACCGGCCTCGTAGGTCGGAGCCGGACATTGTCGAAGTTCAAAGGTACCCGAATCTGGAGCCCTGGGTGTTGGAACTCGGGGGCGAGGGGCAGATTCGATTGAAGATTGAAGAAAAAGAACTGGCCTTGGTCTCATTATAAAGAGGAAGAATACCAAGAGCCGTCCCCGTGACCGTTTGGAACCCGCCTTCGATGGAGGGGGCGTGGCAACGGGCGCGGTTGGGTTACCCACGTCCGTATTAATGGGAATCCCGGAATAAGGGGAAAACGATCTCTGCTTCGACAAGACGTGCCAAGGAAACCGCTTCGCTAAACGCGCTGAGGTGGTACAATAAAAACAATCGAGTAAAGGCTTGGTAGTGGTGTGATGTCACGCCACGAAATACGTCAGCAGATTGAACTTGTGTAAATATTATTCTCTCTATGGTGGTATGTGGAAATTATTTTGCAGAGCCGGACACTATCCTGGTGTTCACAATCTTCTATAAATTATTCGGAGGAGGAACCCGCCTTGCAATGCCGAAGACAATATGCGCGCCGGACTCGTCGTCATTGAAGCCTGGTTCAGGGGCTACTGAGGGAGTCCTGGACTAGGGGGTGTCCGGATAGCCGAACTATCATCATCGGCCGGACTCCAAGACTATGAAGATACAAGATTGAAGACTTCGTCCCGTGTCCGGATGGGACTTTCCTTGGCGTGGAAGGCAAGCTTGGCGATACGGATATGTAGATCTCCTACCATTGTAACCGACTCTGTGTAACCCTAGCCCTCTCCGGTGTCTATATAAACCGGATGGCTTTAGTCCGTAGGACGAACAACAATCATACCATAGGCTAGCTTCTAGGGTTTAGCCTCCTTGATCTCGTGGTAGATCTACTCTTGTAACACACATCATCAATATTAATCAAGCAGGACGTAGGGTTTTACCTCCATCAAGAGGGCCCGAACCTGGGTAAAACATCGTGTCCCTTGTCTCATGTTACCATCCGCCTAGACGCACAGTTCGGGACCCCCTACCCGAGATCCGCCGGTTTTGACACCGACAGTGCTTGCCAAAGGATAAAATGAAAAAGGGAAAGGTGAAGATCACCTTCACTCTTGCATAAAGTAAAAGACATAAAGTAAAAGATAGGCCCTTCGCAGAGGGAAGCAGAGGTTGTCATGCGCTTTTAGGGTTGGATACACAAAATCTTAATGCGAAAGAACGTCACTTTATATTGCCCCTTGTATATGGACCTTTATTATGCAGTCCGTCGCTTTTATTGCTTCCATAACAAGATCATACAAAGCTTATTTTCCCCGCACTAATAAGTCATGCATATTTAGAGAGCAAATTTTATTACTTGCACCGATGACAACTTACTTGAAAGATCTTACTCAATCCATAGGTAGATATGGTGGACTCTCATGGCAAAACTGGGTTTAACGATATTTGGAAGCACAAGTAATATCTCTACTTGGTGCTAGAAATTTTGGCTAGCATGAGGGGTAAAGGCAAGCTCAACATGTTTGAATGAGCCATGACAATATACTTTAACTGAGATGTGAGAAAACATAACCCATTACGTTGTCTTCCTTGTCCAACATCAACTCTTTAGCATGTCATACTTAATGAGTGCTCACAATAATAAAAGATGTCTATGATAATATATTTATATGTGAAATCTCTCTTCCTTCAATATTCTTTCATGAATTGTTCAAATGACTAATACAATGCTTGCTAACTGTCAATAAATTTACAACCTTTACTTCTTAGATGTGGAGTCATTACTCCCCATGGAGTAAGAAAATGAAACTTATATAATTTCAGATTTATGACATTCACCTCATTCAACCATTTACTCATAGGATATAAGTGAAGCACAAGAGTAAATGACAAACTACTCCAAAAAGATATAAGTGAAGATCAATGAGTAGTTAAATAATTATGAAACTATGTGAAGACTCTCTCTCATTTAAGAATTTCAGATCTTGGTATTTTATTCAAGCAGCAAGCAAAGCAAAACAAAATGGCATTGCAAGGATAGCACAACTCATGTGAAGAAGCAAAAACTTAGGCTCAACCGATACTAACCGATGATTGTTGAAGAAGAAAGGTGGGATGCCTACCGGGGCATCCCCAAGCTTAGATGCTTGAGACTTCTTGAAATATTATCTTGGGGTTCCTTGGGCATCCCCAAGCTTGAGCTTTTGTGTCTCCTTAATTCCTTTCATGTCACGGTTTCTCTTTTTATCAAAAGCTTCATCCACACCAAACTCAACAAGAACTCGTGAGATAGGTTAGTATAAACCAATGCAAAACCTTATCATGTTCTACTGTAACAAATCACTAACATTATTATTCAACATTGAATACTAAATGTCTATGCATATTTAATGCTCCTATCCTCAAATAGAATCATTAAACAAGCAAACATATGCAAACAATGCAAACATAACAGCAATCTGCCAAAACAGTATAGCCTGTAAAGAATGCAAGATTCATCATACTTCCCTAACATCAAAAATTATAAGAAAAATACTAAGATGTAAAGATTTATCAGAGCTCATTATGCAAAAATATTCAACATTATATCACTCTCTTACTTTTCTAGGAAATTTTTGCAACAGCGGTAAACTTTCTGTTTTCAAACAGCAACATGTATACTAGCAAAATAAGCATGGTAAAGGGTATCCTTGACATTTTTATTGAAAATATAGATGCAAAAACATTATTATAAATGGAAGCAAACAAATACTAGCAAAATAAAATGACGCTCCAAGCAAAACACATATCATGTGGCGAATAAAAATATAGCTCCAAGTAAAGTTACTGATGAACGAAGACGAAAGAGGGGATGCCTTCCGGGGCATCCCCAAGCTTAGGCTCTTGGTTTTCCTTGAATATTACCTTGGGGTTCCTTGGGAATCACCAAGCTTAGGCTCTTTACACTCCTTATTCCATAGTCCATCGAATCTTTACCCAAAACTTGAAAACTTCAACCACACAAAACGCAAGACAAAACTCGTAAGCTCCGTTAGTACAAGAAAACAAACCACCACTTTAAGGTAATGTAATGAACTCATTCTTTATTCGTATTGGTGTAATATCTAATGTATTCCAAGTTCTCTATGGTTCATACCCTTACATACTAGCCATAGATTCATCAAAATACGCTAACAACACAATGAAAACAGAATCTGTCAAAAAACAGACCATTCTATAGTAATCTGTATCAAACGTATAATTATGGAATCCCGAAAATTACAAAATAAATTTGTGTACCTGAGGAATTCGTCTATTAATCATCTGCAAAAAGAATCAACCTAAAATCACTCTCCAGTAAAAAATGGCAGCTAATCTCGTGAGCGCTAAAGTTTCTGTTTTTCACAGCAAGATCATAAAGACTTCACCCAAGACTTCCCAAAGGTCCTACTTGGCACTTTATTGAAACAAAAGCTATAAAACATGATTAATACATTATCATAATCATGTGGAAACACAAAAACATTAAGGGTAAATTTTGGGTTGTCTCCCAATAAGCACTTTTCTTTAATGCCTGTCTAGCTAGGCATGATGATGGCAATGATGCTCACATAAAAGATAAGAATTGAAACATAATGGGAGCATCATGAAGCATATGAATAGCACATTTAATCCTAACCCACTTCCTATGCATAGGGATTTTGTGAGCAAACAACTTATGGGAACAATAATCAACTAGCATAGGAAGGTAAAACAAGCATAGCTTCAAAATTTTCAACACATAGAGAGGAAACTTGACATTATTGCAATTCCTACAAGCATATGTTCCTCCCTAATAATAGTTTTCAGTAGCATCATGAATGAATTCAACAATATAACCAGCACCTAAAGCATTCTTTTCATGATATACTAGCATAGAAAATTTACTACTCTCCACATAAGCAAATTTATTCTCATTCAGAATAGTGGGAGTATCATAAGAGACTTGAATACTTTAAATTGTTATCACATTAAAAGAGTAATGTTCAGAAAAAAGGGTAATCATAATCATGAAAAGTTTTATAAATATAATCATCACTACTTTTTATAGCATAAGTTTCATCACAATAATCATCATAAGTAGCAACTTTGTTCTTATCATAATTGATTGAAACCTCTTCCAAGATAGTGGAATCATTACTAAATAAAGTTGACACTCTTCCAAATCCACTTTCATAAATATTATAAGATTCAACATCCTCCAAAATAGTGGGATCACTACTTCCAAAAGTTGACACTCTTCCAAACCCACTTTCATCAATATAACCATCATAGGTAAGAGGCATGCTATCATCATAACAACTTTGCATATCAAAACTTGGGAGGCTAAAAATATCATCTTCATTAAACACAGCATCCCCAAGCTTGGAACAAACATTAATTGCAGCAAATATATTCTCAAATATGTCATCCTCATCAAACATAGCTTCCCCAAGCTTGGGCCTTTTCATATCATAAGCATAATCACTCTCATCATTAATAGTATGGATAGCACCAATAGTATAGCAATTATCATCATCACAATAGGTAGTAGGAGCAACATCATTTGGGAGGGATACCTTTTTACCTATGCTGCTCCTTCTCTTCCTTTTATTCTTCACATTATGTGTGGGTTCAACCCTCTTCTTTGAGCTTCTTATTGATGAGATTGGTTGAATAGAAGGCTCCTCCTCGATACCTGATTCATCATAAGAAATAATAGGAGGATAATGGGAAGTCTCTTCCCTTTCATTAGTATTCTCTTAATCTTCTATTTCTTTTCTTTTCTTTAGGTAATTGCCAATATAAGGATTTTCAATGCAATTCACCGTACAATACAAATAAATCTTCTCTAGATCAATATCAAGGAATTTCTTAAGGGAAAAATCTGGAAGATCCTTAGTTAAATGTTTCAATTCTTCATAACCCAAAAGCAAACTAAGTTCATTATAATGTGCAAGGGAAATCAAATCATCACAATTTTTAGACCTGATTCGATCATGAAATAATTTGCATAGGAGATGTAAACGACCACGTTCATTGCAAAGTTCACAAGTACGACAAAGGAAATGTAAATTTTCAGCACTCCCATTTAACTTTTCTTGCAACAATTTAGTTTCTAAATGCTTATGCCTCTTGCAATATATATCTTCTCTATTTGGTGTGTTCATGCAAACGTGCACTCCACAAAAGTTATGAGAGATATTTTCATCATGACTAGTGCAATCATCATTAGTACTATGGATATTCAAAGAGTTCATACTAACAACATTGCAATCATGCTCATCATTCAAAGATTTAGTGACAAACATTTTATAGATTTCTTCTTCTAGCACTTGAGCATAATTTTCCTTACCATCATTCTCACGAAAGATATTAAAAAGATGAAGCATATGAGACGAACTCAATTCCAATTTTTTTGTAGTTTTCTTTTATAAACTAAACTAGCGATAAAACAAGAAACAAAAAGATTTGATTGCAAGATCTAAAGATATACCTTCAAGCACTCACCTCCCCGGCAACAGCGCCGGAAAAGAGCTTGATGTCTACTACACAACCTTCTTCTTGTAGACGTTGTTGGGCCTACAAGTGCACAGGTTTGTAGAACAGTAGCAAATTTCCCTCAAGTGGATGACCTAAGGTTTATCAATCTGTGGGAGGCATAGGATGAAGATGGTCTCTCTCAAACAACCCTGCAACCAAATAACAAAGAGTCTCTTGTGTCCCCAACACACCCAATACAATGGTAAATTGTATAGGTGCACTAGTTCGGCGAAGAGATGGTGATACAAGTGCAATATGGATGGTAGATAAAGGTATTTGTAATCTGAAATTATAAAAACAGCAAGGTAGCAAGCAATAAAAGTGAGCGTAAACGGTATTGCAATGCTAGGAAACAAGGCCTAAGGTTCATACTTTCACTAGTGCAAGTTCTCTCAACAATAATAACATAGATAGATCATATAACAATCCCTCAACATGCAACAAAGAGTCACTCCAAAGCCACTAATAGCGGAGAACAAACGAAGAGATTATGGTAGGGTACGAAACCACCTCAAAGTTATTCTTTCGGATCAATCTATTCAAGAGTTCATACTAGAATAACACCTTACGACACAAATCAACCAAAACCCTAATGTCACCTAGATACTCCATTGTCACCTCAAGTATCCGTGGGCATGACTATATGATATGCATCACACAATCTCAGATTCATCTATTCAACCAACACAAAGTACTTCAAAGAGTGCCCCAAAGTTTCTACCGGAGAGTCAAGACGAAAACATGTGCCAACCCCTATGCATAGGTTCATGGGCAGAACCCGCAAGTTGGTCACCAAAACATACATCAAGTGGCACATGATATCCCTTTGTCACCATAGATAAGCACAACAAGACATACATCAAGTGTTCTCAAATCATTAAAGACTCAATCCGATAAGATAACTTCAAAGGGAAAACTCAATCCATTACAAGAGAGTAGAGGGGGAGAAACATCATAAGATCCAACTATAATAGCAAAGCTCGAGATACATCAAGATCGTGCCATAGAGGGAACACAAGAGAGAACATGAGAGAGAACACGAGAGAGAGAGAGAGAGATCAAACACATAGCTACTGGTACATACCCTCAGCCCCGAGGGTGAACTACTCCCTCCTCGTCATGGAGAGCGCTGGGATGATGAAGATGGCCACCGGTGATGGGTTCCCCCTCCAGCAATGTGCCGGAACGGGCTCCCGAGAGGTTTTTGGTGGCTACAGAGGTTGCGGCGGCAGAACTCCCGATCTAACTTCTCCGTGGATGTTTTTAGGGTATGTGGGATTATATAGGCGAAAGAAGTCGGTCGGGGGGTGCTCGAGGGGCCCACAAGACAGGGGGGCGCCCAGTGGGGGGGGGGGCACCCCCGTGGCCCCCTCGAGGATCTTCTGACGTGAACTCCAAGTCTCTCGGATGATATTCTTCCAAAAAATCACGATGCCGAAGGTTTCATTCTGTTTGGACTCCGATTGATATTCCTTTTCTTCGAAATACTGAAACAGGCAATAAAACAGCAATATGGACTCGGCCTCCGGTTAATAGGTTAGTCCCAAAAGTAATATAAAAATGTATAATAAAGCCCATAATCATTCAAAACAGATAATAAAATAGCATGAATGCTTCATAAATTATAGATACATTGGAGACGTATCATCTGCGCGCCGTGCTCATCGTCATTGAAGCCTGGTTTAAGGGCTACTGAGGAAGTCCTGGATTAAGGGGTCCTCTGACAACTGGATTATATGCTTATGCCGGACTGTTGGACTATGAAGATACAAGATTGAAGACTTCGTCCCGTGTCCGGGTGGGACTCTACTTTGCGTGGAAGGCAAGCTTGGCAATTCGGATATGTAGATTACCTTCTCTGTAACCGACTCTGTGTAACCCTAGCCCCTTTGGTGTCTATATAAACCGGAGGGTTTAGTCCATAGGACAAGAACAATCATAATCATAGGCTAGCTTCTAGGGTTTAGCCTCTACGATCTCGTGGTAGATCAACTCTTGTAATACTCATATCATCAAGATCAATCAAACAGGAAGTAGGGTATTACCTCCATAGAGAGGGCCCGAACCTGGGTAAACATTGTGTCCCCTGCCTCCTGTTACCATTAGCCTTAGACGCACAGTTCGGGACCCCCTACCCAAGATCCGCCGGTTTTGACACCGACAATATCCACTACCAGCTCAGGATCTAAGTCCGGCTCAGGAGAGGAGCCCGCAACAGCGCGAGTCGAGCACTAGATGTTAGAGTAATGCATTTTTCATGAGGATCATTGATACATCTCCAACGTATCTATAATTTTTGATTGTTCCATGCTATTATATTACCTGTTTTGGATGTTCATGGGCTTTATTTTACACATTTATATCATTTTTGGGACTAACCTACTAACCGGAGGCCCAACCCGTATTGCTGTTTTTTTGCCTATTTCAGTATTTCGAAGAAAAGGAATATCAAATGGAGTCCAAACGGAATGAAACCTTCGGGAGCGTAATTTTTGGAACGAACGTGATCCGAAGAACTTGGAGTGCAAGCCAAGAAGTAGCCGAGGCAGCCACGAGATAGGAGGGCACGCCCACCCCTCCTGAGCGCGCCCCCTGTCTCGTGGGCCCCTCGGGCGGCCACCGATGTACTTCTTCCTCCTATATAAGCCTACATACCACGAAAACATCCAGGGAGCCACCAAAGAAATATTTCTGCCACCGTAACCTTCTGTATCCGCGAGATCCCATCTTGGAGCCGTCGCCGGCGTTCTGCCAGAGGGGGAATCCACCACGGAGGGCTTCTGCATCAACACCATAGCCCCTCCGATGAGTTGTGAGTAGTTTACCGTAGACCTTCGGGTCCATAGTTATTAGCTAGATGGCTTCTTCTCTCTTTTTGGATCTCAATACAGTGTTCTCCCCCTCTCTTGTGGAGATCTATTCGATGTAAACTCTTTTTGCGGTGTGTTTGTCGAGATTCGATGAATTGTGGGTTTATGATCAAGTTTATCTATGAATAATATTTGAATCTTCTCTGAATTCTTTTATGTATGATTGAGTTATCTTTGCAAGTCTCTTTGAATTATCGGTTTGGTTTGGCCTACTAGATTGATCTTTCTTGCCATTGGAGAAGTGCTTAGCTTTGGGTTCAATCTTGGGGTGTTCTTACCCAGTGACAGAAAGGGTTGCAAGACACGTATTGTATTGTTGCCATCGAGGATGAAAAGATGGGGTTTATATCATATTGCTTGAGTTTATCCCTCCACATCATGTCATCTTGCTTAATGCGTTACTCTGTTCTTATGAACTTAATACTCTAGATGCATGCTGGATAGCGGTCGATGTGTGGAGTAATAGTAGTAGATGCAGGCAGGAGTCGGTCTACTTGTTGCGGACGTGATGCCTATATACATGATCATGCCTAGATAATCTCATAATTATTCTCTTTTCTATCAATTGCTCGTCAATAATTTGTTCACCCACCGTAATACTAATGCTATCTTGAGAGAAGCCACTAGTGAAACCTATGGCCCCCGGGTCTATCCTTTATCATATAAGCTTTCAATCTACTTTTATTTGCATCTTTATTTTCTGCATCTATATTATAAAATACCAAAAATATATTTATCTTATCATACTATCTCTATCAGATCTCACTTTCGCAGGTGGCCGTGAAGGGATTGACAACTCCTTTATCGCGTTGGTTGCGAGTTGTTTGTTTGTTTGTGTAGGTTCGTGGGACTTGTGAGGAGCCTCCTACTGGATTGATACCTTGGTTCTCAAAAACTGAGGGAAATACTTACGCTACTGTGCTGCATCACCCTTTCCTCTTCAGGAAAAACCAATGCAAGCTCGAGACGTAGCAAGAAGGATTTCTGGCGCCGTTGCCGGGGAGGTCTTCGGTCAAGTCAAGACATACCAAGTACCCATCACAAACTCATCTCCCTCGCATTTACATTATTTTCCATTTGCCTCTCGTTTGCCTCTCCCCCACTTCACCCTTGCCGTTTTATTCGCCTTCTCTTTCCCGATCTCCTCTCTCTTTCGCTTGCCTTTTTCTGTTTGATTGTGTGCTTGTTTGTCCTTATGGCTTTGCCTAAGAGTTCCGACCTCCTTCTTAGGAGGTTCGAAGAAATTGAGTCAAATATTAGAAGCTTTATGAATTTGCAATTTGAGCATAATAATTTCTTCAGAAAAGAGTTTAAAGAACAAAAAGATTTTTTAAGTCTTATGAATAAGGAGCTTGATGATATGAATAAAGAATTCTATGGTGTGAACTCTCAAATAACCCGGCTTGAGAAGGCTATAGCCCAAATTTCCGATAAGCAAGCCACCTTAGTCAATAAGATGGCTACCAAACCAGAAAAATTCCATGAAAATAATGATGAAGATCTTAAAGTCATTGATGTGTCCCCTATTAAATCTTTGTTTTGCAATATGAATCTTGATAATAATGGGACTGGAGATGAGTCAACTTTATTTAGAAGGCGTCCCAATAATTTGGAGTTTTTAGATCTTGATGCTAAATTTGGTAAAAGTGGGATTGGAGAGGTCATGACTTTAAATAGTATTGAACCCACTATCTCAGATTTCAAGGAATTTGATTATGATAATTGTTCTTTAGAAAGTTTTATTTCCTTGTTGCAATCCGTTGTTAATTCTCCTCATGCTTGCAGTCAGAATAAAGCTTTTACCAAACATATTGTTGATGCCTTGATGCAATCTTTTGATGAAAAACTTAATTTGGAAGTTTCTATACCTAGAAAACTTAATGATTAGTGGGAACCTACTATAAAGATTAGAATTAAAGATCATGAGTGTTTTGCTTTGCGTGATTTGGGTGCTAGTGTTTCCACGATTCCGAAAACTTTATGCGATATTCTAGGTTTCCATGATCTTGATGATTGCTCTTTAAATTTGCACCTTGCGGATTCCACCATTAAAAAGCCAATGGGAAAGATCAATGATGTTCTCATTGTTGCAAATAGAAATTTGGTGCCCATTGATTTTATCGTTCTTGATATAGATTGCAATCTTTCTTGCCCTATTATTCTTGGTAGACCTTTCCTTAGAACGATTGGTGCGATTATTGATATGAAGGACATATTAGATTCCAATTTCCATTAAAGAAAGGCATGGAACACTTTACAAGAAAGAAAGTCAAATTACCTTATGAATTTATCATGCGAGCTACCTATGAACCAAGTGCCAAAGATGGCACTACTTAGATCTATCTTCGCTTTTATGCCTAGCTAGGGGCGTTAAATGATAGCGCTAGTTGGGAGGCAACCCAATTTTCTTTGTGTTTTTTGTTTTTGTTTCTGTTTAGTAATAAATTTTGCATCTAGTTTCTGTTTAGATGTGTTTTCATGTTTTATTTAGTGTTTGTGCCAAATAGAACCTATAGGATAACCTATGTTGATAGTTGATTTGATTCTGCTGAAAAACAGAAACTTTGCGCTCACGTGAAAAAAATCAATAAATCACAAAAACGTGCTTTTGCATTGATTCGTTTTGCTTCTGATCAATAAACAAATTTTCCAGTACGTACTATTTTGGTAGGATTTTTAGAGTTGTAGAAGTTTGCGTTAGTTACAGATTGCTACAGACTGTTCTGTTTTTGACAGATTCTGTTTTTCGTGTGTTGTTTGCTTATTTTGATGCATCTATGGCAAGTATGTAAGGGTATGAACCATACAGAACTTGGAATACAGTAGGTTTAACACCAAAATAAATAAAGAATGAGTTCATTACAGTACCTTATGTGGTGGTTTTGTTTTCTTTCACTAACGGAGCTTATAAGATTTCCTGTTGAGTTTTGTGTTGTGAAGTTTTCAAGTTTTGGGTAAAGCTTTTATGGACTATGGAATAAAGAGTGGCAAGAGCGTAAGATTAGGGATGCTTATGGCACCCCAAGATATTCAAGAATAGCCAAAAGCCTAAGCTTGATGATGCCCCGGGAAGGCATCCCCTCTTTCGTCTTCGTTCGTTGGTAACTTTACTTGGAGCTATATTTTTATTCGCCACATGATATGTGTTTTGCTTGGAGCATCGTGTATTATATTAGTCTTTGCTTTTTAGTCTACCACAATCATCTTCTGTACACACTTTTTTGGAGAAGCCTACTTGATTGAAATTTATTAGAATATGCTATGTGCTTCGCTTATATCTTTTGAGCTTGATAGTTTTTGCTCTAGTGCTTCACTTATATCTTTTAGAGCATGGCGGTGGATTAATTTTGAAGAAATTGCTAGTCTCTCATGCTTCACTTATATTGAATGATGAGCATCAATGTTGGGTATTATAAAAACTATCATATAAAGAGCATTCAACACTAGGATCAATTTGTTGCTTGATAATTGTTTTGAGATATAAAGGTAGTAATGTTAGGGTCATGCTAGTGGATAATTATGAAATTGATAAATACTTTTGTTTGAAGTTGGCAAGTCCCATAGGATGCACGTATGATAAAAGTTGTGTGAAAAATTTGTTGCATGAGGTGCTCTTTTGATTGTCTTCCTTATGAGTGGCAGTCGGGGACGAGCGATGGTCTTTTCCTACCAATCTATCCCTCTAGGGGCATGCGTAGTAGTACTTTGCTTCGAGGGCTAAGTGGACTTTTGTAATAAGTATATGAGTTCTTTATGACTAATGTGAGTCCATGGATATACGCACACTCATCCTTCCACTTAGCTAGTCTCTATTATATCGCGCAACTTTCGCCGGTATCATGCACCCATTATTTACCTTCCTCAAAATAGCCACCATACCTACCTATTATGGCATTTCCATAGCCATTCCGAGATATATTTCCATGCAACTTTCCACCGTTCCGTTTATTATGACACGCTCCATCATTGTCATATTGCTCTTTGCATGATCATGTAGTTGACATCGTATTTGTGGCAAGGCCACCTTCATAATTTTCATACATGTCACTCTTGATTCATTGCATATCCCGGTACACCGCCAGAGGCATTCATATAGAGTCATATCTTGTTCTAGCTTTGAGTTGTAATTCTTGAGTTGTAAATCAATAAAAGTGTGATGATCTTCATTATTAGAACATTGTCCCAGTGAGGAAAGGATGATGAAGACTATGATTCCCCCACAAGTCGCGATGAGACTTCGGACTTTACAAAAAGAAAAGAGGCCAAAGAAGCCCACCAAAACAGAAAAGAAAAAAAGAAAATAAAAAAAAGAGAAAGAAAAGAAAAAAGAAAAGAAAAAAGAAAAGAAATGAGAGAAAAAGAGAGAAGGGACAATTGCTACTATCTCTTTTTCCACACTTTTCAAAAATAGCACCATGATCTTCATGATAGAGAGTCTCCTATGTTGTCACTTTCATATGCTAGTGGTAATTTTTCATTATAAAACTTGGCTTGTATATTCCAATGATGGGCTTCCTCAAAATGCCCTAGGTCTTCGTGAGCAAGCGAGTTGGATGCACACCCACTTAGTTTCTTTTGTTGAGCTTTCATATATTTATAGCTCTAGTGCATCTGTTGCATGGCAATCCCTACTCACTCACATTGATATCTATTGATGGGAATCTCCATAGCCCGTTGATACGCCTAGTTGATGTGAGACAATCTTCTCCCTCTTTTTGTCTTCACAACCACCACCATATACCACCATAGTGCTATGTCCATGGCTTGCGCTCATGTATTGCGTAAGAGTTGAAAAAAAGCTGAAGCGCGTTAAAAAGCATGAAACAATTGCTCGGCTCATCATCGGTTTGTGCATGATGGGAGTATTTTGTGTAATGAAAATGAAGCATGGCCTAACTATATGATTTTGTAGGGATAAGCTTTCTTTGGCTATGCTATTTTGATAGGACATGATTATTTGTTAGTATGCTTTGAAGCATTATTATTTTTATGTTTTGTAAGCTTTTATCTTGAATCATTTGGATCTGAAAATTCATGCCACAATGAAGAAAATTACATTGATAATTATGCTAGGTAGCATTCCACATCAAAAATTCTGTTTTTATCATTTACCTACTCGAGGACGAGCAGGAATTAAGCTTGGGGATGCTTGATACGTCTCCAACATATCTATAATTTTTTATTGTTCCATGCTATTATATTACCTGTTTTCGATGTTCATGGGCTTTATTTTACACATTTATATCATTTTTGGGACTAACCTACTAACCGGAGGCCCAGCCCGTATTGCTTTTTTTTTTGCCTATTTCAGTATTTCGAAGAAAAGGCATATCAAACGGAGTCCAAACGGAATGAAACCTTCGGGAGCGTGATTTTTGGAACGAACGTGATCCGGAGAACTTAGAGGGCAAGCCAAGAAGCGGCCAAGGCGGACACGAGATAGGAGGGGGCGCCCACCCCTCCTGGGTGCGCCCCCCTGTCTCATGGGCCCCTCGGGCGGCCACCGATGTACTTCTTCCTCCTATATAAGCCTACATACCCCAAAAACATCCAGGGAGCCACCGAAGAAATATTTCCGCCACCGTAACCTTCTGTATCCGCGAGATCCCATCTTGGAGCCATCGCTGGCATTCTGCCAGAGGGGGAATCCACCACGGAGGGCTTCTACATCAACACCATAGCCCCTCCAATGAGTTGTGAGTAGTTTACCACAGACCTTTGGGTCCATAGTTATTAGCTAGATGGCTTCTTCTCTCTTTTTGGATCTCAATACAATGTTCTCCCCCTCTCTTGTGGAGATCTATTCGATGTAAACTCTTTTTGCGGTGTGTTTGTCGAGATCCGATGAATTGTGGGTTTATGATCAAGTTTATCTATGAATAATATTTGAATCTTCTCTGAATTCTTTTATGTATGATTGAGTTATCTTTGCAAGTCTCTTCGAATTATCGGTTTGGTTAGGCCTACTAGATTGATCTTTCTTGCCATGGGAGAAGTGCTTAGCTTTGGGTTCAATCTTGCGGTGTTCTTACCCAGTGATAGAAAGGGTTGCAAGACACGTATTGTATTGTTGCCATCGAGGATAAAAAGATGGGGTTTATATCATATTGCTTGAGTTTATCCCTCTACATCATGTCTTCTTGCTTAATGCTATACTCTGTTCTTATGAACTTAATACTCTAGATGCATGCTGGATAGCGGTCGATGTGTGGAGTAATAGTAGTAGATGCAGGCAGGAGTCGGTCTACTTTTTGCGGACGTGATGCCTATATACATGATCATTCCTAGATAATCTCATAATTATTCGCTTTTCTATCAATTGCTCGACAATAATTTGTTCACCCACCGTAATAATTATGCTATCTTGAGAGAAGCCACTGGTGAAACCTATGCCCCCCGGGTCTATCCTTTATCATATAAGCTTTCAATCTACTTTTATTTGCATCTTTATTTTCTGCATCTATATTATAAAATACCAAAAATATATTTATCTTATCTTACTATCTCTATCAAATCTCACTTTCGCAAGTGGCCGTGAAGGGATTGACAACCCCTTTATCGCTTTGGTTGCGAGTTGTTTGTTTGTTTGTGTAGGTTCGTGGGACTTGTGAGGAGCCTCCTACTGGATTGATACCTTGGTTCTCAAAAACGGAGGGAAATACTTATGCTACTGTGTTGCATCACCCTTTCCTCTTCAAGGAAAACCAACGCAAGCTCGAGGCGTAGCAATGATGTATGGTGTAGTCGTACGTGTCACGATGCTTAGCTTCATGTATGAGGGTAGTGAACCCGTCATGATGTTTTTATTTCATGTTTGAGTCTATGTATAATTATGTTGGAACCTTCTTATTTATTCGCCTTGGTTTCTTCTCGCCGTTTTCTTCTGGGATTGTCACTGGCTTCTCCTCCCATTCTTGGATATTTCTCATCTCGGTTGCTTTATATTGGGTAAATAAATAATAGGATGACGCGGGGAGGCAGCAGCAGCCACGCTTGTGAGGATGTCCCTGTTCATCGCTCAGCAAGACAGGCGGGACATTCCTCCGAGCCGTTCCATCCACCATCGCCTCCATCGCCACATCCGCCCTCCACTGAGCAAATCATGCGTATGTTTGAAGAAAGAAGGAACAACGATCTGATTGAGCTATTGAGAAGTGTGCAAGCTATGGTTGGGCAGAATGGAAATCAGAATGGTCATTACTCCAAGCTGTCAGATTTTTAGAGAACCAAGCCTCCCAGTTTCAGTCAAGTTATCGACCCTTTGGAAGCCGATGATTGGTTAACTACTATTGAGAAAAAGCTCTAGATTGCTCGCACTAAAGAAGGTGACAAGGTTCTGTTCTCCACGCATTATCTTGAAGGAGCTGCCGCTATATGGTGGGATAATGCTAAGGCTATGTGGCCCACGGACGAAGTGATTACTTGGACCAAATTCAAGGATCATTTCCGCAAGTACCATATTCCAGCCAGGATTATGTAGATCAAGCAACGCGAATTCCTTTCTCTCACTCAAGGAAGCCTGTCAGTAAGTGAGTACCTACACAAGTTCAACCATTTAGCTCTCTATTCTCTTTATGATGTGGCCACAGAAGAAAGCAAGGTCGACAGATTTCTTGGAGGATTGAACCAACACCTCAGATGTACTCTCAGTATGTTTGATTTCCCGGATTTCCAAACTCTGGTGAACAAGGCCCTCATCACAGAAAGGGAACACAAGCTCATGCACGACAACATGCCTGCTAATAATGACCACAAGCGCAAATTCGAGCCCAAGAAGGATGTGCAACCAGTGCAGAAGGCTCATACTTGGCAGTAGACTCGGGTCGAGTACAGACCCAATTGGTAGCAAAATGTTAACAAGACCACTACCCAAGTCAAGAATGTCATGACCAACCTGATATGTGAAGAATGTCAACGCACCAATTCCTGCTTTAATTGAGGGCAAACCGGACATTATGCCAGACAGTGCCCCAAGAACAGCAAGCCAACCGCTCCACTTAGGCCACAAGTCAACCACCTTGAGCCCTTTTCTGTCCAGAGGACCATCCAAGGGCAAATCCATCACCTCTCCGCCGACGAAACCCAAGAGGACCAGGAAGTCGTCATTGCCATGTTTCCTGTTAATAACAAACCTGGAATAATTTTATTTGACTATGTGGCTTCCCACTCTTTTATTCGTGGAGTTTCGTTGCCAAAACAAATTTCCTTGCTCGATTTTGGGAAAAAGTATGATGGTACAATCCCCGGGATCTGTGCTCCGAAGCAATCTAGTCTGCCGTAATTTGGAAATTGATATCAAGGGAGTCATATTTCCAACATCCTTGATAGTCATCGAGTTTGCCAAATTGGATATTATTTTGGGAATGAAATGGTTAACCCAATAACAAGTATGCATCAACTGTGCGACTAGAGAAGTCACCATGACAAGTCAGGAAGATCGAACCACAAAATTCTATGCCCGTAGAAGTATACCCAGGAAGGAAATGGTTTTCACGGCTGTGGCTGAAGAATTGGAATTGATTCCTGTGGTCAGTGAGTTTCTAGATGTATTTCCCGAGGAATTATGAGGAATGTCGCCAGGCAGGGAGCTTGAGTTTGCAATTGACTTGGTGCCTGGAACCGCACCAATATACAAGAAGTACTACCGAATGCCCTCGTCAGAATTAGTGGAACTAAAGAAACAGCTTGATGAGATGCTTCAGAAAGGATACATCCGTCCCAGCTCTTCACCTTGGGGATCACCTGCTATATTCGTGGATAAAAAGGATGGTAGTCTTTGGATGTGTGTGGACTACCGACAGCTGAATGATGTCACTATCAAGAACAAATATCCACTACCAAGGATTGATGATTTATTTGATCAACTCAGTGGGGCAAAAGTATTCTCCAAGATTGATTTGAGGACCGGATACCGCCAACTCAAAATCAAGAAGGAAGATATTCCCAAGACCGCGTTCACTACCCGATATGGTCTTTATGAATATACTGTCATGCCCTTCGGTCTCACCAATGCCCCTGCCTTCTTCATGCATATGATGAATAAGGTATTTATGGATTTCTTGGATAAGTTTGTGGTGGTACTCATCGATGACATCCTCATTTACTCAAAAAACAAAGAAGAGCACAAGGAACACCTCAGAGCAGTTTAACAGAGGCTCCATGACCATCAGCTATATGTGAAGTTCAGAAAATGTGCGTTTTGGCTCAAGCAAGTTGCCTTTTTAGGGCATGTCCTTTCAGCAGAAGGGATAGTTGTGGATCGAAGTAAGGTGAAAGATGTGCTTGAGTGGACCGCACCCATGACAATTTAAAAGATCTGGAGTTTCCATGGATTAGCCGGATACTACCGCTACTTTATCGAAGGATTCTCTAAGATTGCCAAGCCAATGACACAACTCCTCAAGAAGGATAAGAAGTTTGAATGGACCGCGGACTGCAAAAGGAGCTTCAGCGAGCTAAAAGCCAGACTGATGTCAGCACCAGTATTGACTCTTCCAAACATCTACCGCAGTTGTGATGTATACTGCGACACCTCCCGGAAAGGCCTTGGATGTGTACTCATGCAAGATGGCAAGGTTGTGTCCTACGCATCCCGACAGTTATGGCCTCACGAAGGGAACTACCCAACACATGATTTGGAACTGGCTGCTATTGTGCATGCTTTGAAAATTTGGAGACACTATCTCATTGGAAAAAGGTGTCAACTATTTACTGACCACAAGAGTCTCAAATATATATTCACTCAACTAGATTTAAACCTTCGACAAAGAAGATGGCTCGAGTTGATCAAGGATTATGACCTCGGGATAAATTATCATCCGGGTAAAGCCAATGTGGTTGTCGATGCCCTCAGCCGCAAGCCTGCCAGCCAAAATGCTATAATGGATTCCTTGCCTCCTGAACTTCATGACAAGATCACTCAGCTCAGTTTGGTGATAGTTGATGCCAGTCTTGCCAACACATTGGAAGTTGCTCCTACCCCCAAGGAGGAGATTCGTAGACCCCAGGCAGATGACGTATTGCTGCAATCCCATGCCAAGCATATGCAAGAAGGAAAGACTCATGATTTCTCTAAGGATCAATAAGGTATGCTAAGGTTTCGAGGAAGGATTTGCATACCCGAGCAAGTAGATTTGAGAAAGAAGATATTGGCAGAAGCACATGAATCATCGTATTCAATTCACCCAGGAGGTACCAAAATGTACGAAGACCTTGTCAGATATTTTGGTGGGATGGAATGAAGAAAGATATCACATATTTTGTCGCTTGTTGTGATATATGCAACAAAGTGAAGGCAGAACACCAAAATCCCGCCGGACTCCATCAACCCCTACCTATCTCGCAATGGAAATGGGATTATGTCTGCATGGATTTCATCACCGGTCTACCAAGCACCCACCGAGGCAATGATGCAGTATGGGTCAAAGTGGACACATTAACAAAGGTAGCCCACTTGATTCCCATCCGGACCACCTATTGAGCCGATCAACTTGCATAGTTATATGTGTCTAGAATCGTTAGTTTGCATGGAGTGCCAAAAACAATTACTTCAGATCAAGGGTGTTTCTTTACTTCAGCCTTTTGGTCACATCTCCATCATGCTTTGGGGACTTCCCTAAAATACATCACAACCTATCATCCTCAGACAAACGGACAGACTGAGGGAGTAAATTAGATACTCGAAGATATGCTCCAAGCATGTTCTTTGGCCCAAGGGTACAAGTGGGAAGATTGTCTGCCTTATGCTGAGTTTTCCTACAACAACAGTTTCCAGACCAGCTTGAAGATATCACGTTATGAGGCTTTGTATGGCCGCAAGTGCTGCACTCTGCTAAACTGGTCTCAAATCGAAGACAGACATATTTTCAGAACTGGTTTGATGATGGAGGCTGAGAAGCAAGTCAGGGAGATCCGAGACAGGCTGCAGTTGGCCAAGTCATGATAGAAGAGCTATTATGATGCAAAGCACCGTCAGATCAGCTTCGAACTCGGATAACACGTGTATCTCCAAGTCACCCTCATTAAAGGAGTTAAGAGATTTCAGACCCAAGGAAAATTGGCACCCAGGTATATTGGTCTATTTCCAGTCATGTCCAGAGTCGGAACATTTGCTTACTAGTTGGAATTGCCACCGGAATTATCAGAGGTACACAATGTGTTCCATGTCTCACAGTTAAGAAGATGTATCTCGCCACCAAAGAAAAGGACTGATATGGCAGAGATAGAAGATGCTAAGGATTTAACCTATGAGGAGAGACCGATCAAAATATTGGATGAGACAGAGAGAGTCACTGCAGCAAAGTGATAAGGTTTTATAAGGTTCAATGGGAGCATCACACCGAGGAAGAAGCAACTCAGGAAAGAGAGGAATTTTTAAGGACTGTCTACCCAGAACTATTTTCCCGAGCAACCTAATCTCGAGGACGAGATTCATCCTAAGTGGGGGAGGTTTTTGACAGCCTGGATTTTGCCTTCTCCCTTTTTCCGGACTTCATTTTCCTTTGCTTTGAATTTGGGTTTTTGGAATCAATTCAGATGGACTTAACACTTGGGCATGTCCTTGAATTTCACCCAACTGTCCCATCTACCTCTAATTCAACATCCTTTCTCTGAAAAATCTCAAAATGACCCAAGGAATATTTTTCATAAAATAAAAATATTCGAATTCTTCTCTGAAACTCATTTCAAAAACTTGTGCTCCAAAGCAACCCTCATTTTTATTGCTCCAAAAATCCTGAGAAAATTCCTAAATATTCTTTTAACCTTGGCCCACCTTCCCGAGCAAAAATATTGCATGACTTTTTGGAATATTTTTGCTACAGAACATCACTTCTCTTCTGGCCTCAAAACGCACTTTGTACAACAAGTGTATTTTTCCTTGATCCAATGAAGCTGGTTTTTCTTGAGCTTCGTTACCCTCTTAACAAAAGCTTAACCCCGGGAGATCAACCCTAATCACCTTCTAGAAGCCCTCCAAACTTGGCGACCAAGTTTCTCACCAGAAACTTGCCAACAAGCTCAAGTCTCATCTAGTCGGCCTGGCAGTGTACCATCACCCTTCCTAGACCTAACACTGCACGAACAACACCCTAGACATGGTTTGGCATCACGTGGGCATTGACCATGCCAGGGTGGTAACCGTGTGAAGACACGGTCCTGGAAACACGCTCGGCGCGCTCTACGCTGCACCCGTGCATTTGTTTCACGCGTGATCGAGCCACAGCTCGCCGAAGACTGCCGCACCACGCCACCGTCTTCGACTCATCACACTTGACCTCTCCCTGGTGCTCGTTGACGCCGGAGATGCCACAGCGGGCATGGGCACGTCGCGGCCAAAAGCCACAGTGCGTCCCGTGCCTCTGTCTTCTTCCTCCTCTACTTCATGTGCTCGTTCGCAAGTAGCACAACTTCTGTGTGATCACTAAGCACCTCCACCCCTCACTGGCACCATTCGTCATTGCTCGTCGGCTTCCAGAGAGCTCCAGCGGAACCACGTACCCCCTCCTCCTCTTGCTATAAATTGAGGCCCTCCCACCGCTTCGAGCACTCACAACTCACCACCCAACCACCACAACCCTGTAGCATAGCCGAAACCTGTCCGGGCAGGCCTCTGGCGGGCGTCCCCGACCCGAGCTTGCCGGCGATCCCTGCAACCCCACCTCCTCACTCTAGTCCCCCTTGAGCTCGATCCAGCACTCAGGCGACTCCTTGGAGGTCCACTGGTGCCGTCTGGACGCGTTGGAGCCCTGGAGCCGTCCCTCGCCGTCGTCTTCCTCATCTCCGGCGAAATCCGACCACAACCGCCGCTTGCGAGCTTGATTGCAAGCTGCTCCGGTCATCCCCCAGCAAGCCACGGGTACAGGAAGGTGCGTCTTGACCCCCTCTCCATTTCTATCCCTCTGGAATCGACCAAGAACCGCTCCTCTCCGGTGTGAGGTCCATCGAAGCGCCGCCGTCGCTCTGTTTCTCTCCCTCTCCCTTCTCTCTTGACCAGCGGGGCCCATTGTCAGCCTCTCCACTCGCACCCGAAGCGGTACGAGTGGAGGCGTATTCTGAGAATACGCCGTCGATGTCAACCCCCCTGGTTTTATGTATAATTCAATTTAATTCAAAAATTTGACTAGAACTTTGACTAGTGATAACTTTTAAACTATAAGTCCAAATGAGTTGATTCTTTTTGCGTTGTGTTTGTTCTGAAGAGCTCTGGCAGCACACCAAAATGGATATTTTTCCTTGGTGTCTAGAATTTCTGGTGATTTTCAGAGTGGTTCTTGATATTTTTGTTTGTTGCTTTTAAATTTTCAGAGGGAGAAACTTGTCTTGAAGATAACCAGGAGTGTGAACCTCCTCTACACTAAGGCAAGCCACGCCAACATTTGGATGGTATCATTTCAATATCTATTATTTTTCCAACTTGAATATGAGTTATTTTCATGCAATTAATTATTTAAATAAATATATTGCTTAGTGCTAGTTATTTTGTCAGGCTTGAAATGCTTGGTTAAGGTACTCGTTGAATGCATGAGCTAGTTTTAGTCAGTAGAAGAAAATTTTATTGAAGTGATTATGCTTTTATGAATAATGGCATTTTCTTCATGATAAATGGATTTTCATATATATTATGAAGTAATTAAAATGATGAATGATAAACCAGTAAGGTTTAATGATGAGTAGTGCAAGTAGATCATTTTGATGATGTTGATCCGTTCACGTTGAGTGGTATGCTTTGCATGTCGAATAGTTGCATGATCTTGGCATCTGATGACTTGAGTTATTTTATTTTCAAGTTAAACCTAATATTAATCAAATTTGAATATAACTTTGATCGAGTCATGGTGCCACTGAATCGAGTTTTTCCCAGTGCGACCACATTTACCTTTATGGGGAGGTCCTGATTCGATTTGTTGTCATGCCTCTCGCTGGTGCCTCCAACGAGGGAAGGTTATGGGCGTGCGGTACCCTGGCCTGGTAAGCAGACATAAACTTTTGTGCCCCTTTGTTTTTATGGTACCTTGTCCCTATTTGGGACCCTTTTTGCCACGACGGTGGCCGTTGATCCCTTTGGTAGGCATGGGGCCACCCATGACTTAGCCCAGAGGGGAGTTAGTCAGAGTGGCCGGGAGAGTGTCATGGC
Organism: Triticum aestivum; assembly: GCF_018294505.1. Lineage (NCBI taxonomy): Eukaryota > Viridiplantae > Streptophyta > Magnoliopsida > Poales > Poaceae > Triticum > Triticum aestivum. The sequence continues at coordinate 480,746,414 of NC_057795.1, forward strand.
AATGGGAGGGTTTCGCCGGAATGCCGTTGGTCCACCCGAATGGGATGCCGAGGCCATGGGTTCCATGGTGTGGGTAAAGTGCGCTACATGTGCAGAGTGTATTTAATCTATTAATACCTGCGTCCTCAGTTACGGACACAACTCGTGAGTATGTCACACCATGGATCAACATTAATAAGTAATCTTGCACACTAAAGAATTGTTGTTAGCACAGGTTATGTGCTGATTTGTGGAATCATGAGATGATCATGGTTGGCTTCAAAGTATTGGTTTCATTTGTGATCCGGATATGATCACCGTTCGGTTACGAGGTAACCCGTGTGGTAAGAGAGACCGAGGGACTCGGTGCACAAGTTGATTTCACCGCATTAGTAGCTTGAATTGCATTGCATTAATCTGAATAATTGTCATGATATTGTTTGCCATTATGCTTATGTTTGTTGTGAGCTTGCAAGTATATTCGATGTACTGACTTGGTGTGTCATGCCAGATTTCAGGCAAGTCATATCGGATCGGAGAGCTTCTCACGTCTAGATCGTGTCCACATTGGTGTCCTTGTGCTATGGAGTTCCACTTCATCGTCGTTCCGCTGCCGCGTAGTTCATGCAATCGAGGCCCCCTCATGTTCATTAAATAATGTACATACTATTCAGCAACACCGTGTGTGCTGGTTGGCCTTGCAACTTGATGTAATATCAGACCTATGTTTCCTCTTGCATCAATAAAACGGTTGTTTTCTGTACCATGTTGTTGTGTGTTGCTAGAAGACTTGATCTCTGGGCTGGCAATGCAAGGTAAACCGGTTGCTCTGAGCCGGGGTGCCACAAGCAGATACAATGGCCTTGAATAAGTCTGCCAGAGTATTTCATCATGACGGCAATGTCAGATAACCTGGTATCTAGCCTAGAAACCATGGGCATAAGGTCCTCAACCTTAGGTCCTGTAGAGCCCATAGGTAAACCAAGATAGGTGAAAGGCATATATTCTTTTTTGCATTTCAATTAGTTGGCCAGTTCCTGTGCCCTTCCATCAGATATATTTATGGGAACCAAAGAGGACTTACTATAGTTAACCACCAATCTAGTGAATTTAGAGAAAGTATTAAGGATATCAATAAACCTATTAATTTGATCTTCAAAAGCAGGGAGGATAACAAGTGTATCATCAAAATACTATATGATTGGGTAGCTCTCAGTATATGCACTATCAATAGGGAGTTTTAGAGAACCATTTTCTCATGCTTCATTGACCAAGATTTGTAAGATTTCACCCACCATCACATATGGAAGAGGGGGAAATGGGTCTCCTTGTCTAACTCCTCATTTGCCTTGTATGGTTTTGCCAGGTACTCCATTGAGAACAACTGATGCAAAGGCAGTGGATAGAATCATTTTTACCCATCTGATCCAGTTGTTGTTGAACCCCATGTGTTTTAACATGAACAGGATAGCATTATGTTCAACCTTGTCAATAGCCTTCACAAAATCAATCGTGAAGATAATGATTTCTTTTTTTGACTAGTGGCACATATGAAGATATTCAAAACTCCATGCAAGATAGTCTTGGATATTTCTAGTCTTAATAAATCCATACTGATGTTTTCTCACTCTTGGAATGATGATTGGTTGGACCCTATTTTCTAGGAGCTTAGTAAGTATCTTAATGGGCATACTTACCAATGAAATAGGCCTGTAATCATTGGGAGTTTTTGGTTGGTCATTTTTTAGAATGAGGGTGATATAGGCAGTATTGACAGGTTCCAACCTGACCTTCTCATTATAGAAATCATCAAGGAAGTTGTAAAAGCATTGTTTAACAATGTGCCAACATTATTTCATAATATAGTAATTATATAATCAAGCTAAAGTAACTAGCACTTTTTGTTTAGCTCTTTTACACATATTTGACACATGTTAATGCCATTTTTTGTTCACAAACTGACCTGATCCCAAATTTTTGAAGAGTGTCGAGTTCGAGTTTATGATGTTGATGTTGAAGATGATGATGTAATTGTGTGGGTTCAAAAAGTTGAACGTGCCAGTGTCAGAGCAAAAGCAAATTATGCTTCTGTAAAAGGTATTGATAGGAAGATTTTTTGTAACAACCCTTTTTCTACTGCCAACCTTGATACCATCATCATGATCAGGCTGATAACTTACTATTCTTAACTATGATAAGTTATATTTGTTCCACCATGATATTTTTACCGAACCCAACACTGATAATTCCCTTCACTGTTCTTTTTGACCACCCCATCAGCCCTGAATTTGTTACACCAGTTATTCAACCTCCCGATGATATTCATTCAGCCAGTGTGACTCCCAAATCATACATTCGGGTAGTTAGGGTAACCCTCCCATCATAGTTCCTACTGCTTCCATATTGTGTCTTCACAACAACTACACTCAAAGAGGCTGTTTACGCAGAAGTTATCAAGAACATCAGTGATTCAGATGACTCCAAGATAAAACAGTAATGATGTTTACTGATTTTGTTTCTCTAGTTTTTTGTCCCCTCACTGGCAAAACATTGGCTTTTACACACTTTCTTTTTTGCTTTCCAGTATTTAGATTATTGACATCTATGGGCGGTGGGTAACATTAGAGGAGCTTGCCAATAGTGTGATAGAAGGTGGTCAAGTTTCGAACAACATTGCAGAGCTTCACATCCAAACTCTTGCTAATTTTATACCCCTAGGGAAAATTAGTTTTCCCTGGTTGTTGTCCGTATATCTTCTCATAGGTGATTTGAAAAGGAAGTCCCTAATCAAACATTTTCTTCGCGATGTAAACTACATACTTAGTCACCAAATCCAGGTACATTTTTTATGTAAACTACACACTTTTTTTCCTTTAAATCCTACAACTTGTTTTTTATTCGTCTATACGTATGCAGACATCTTTGTCAACGAGCAATTTTAAGTTGTTGATTTGGTTTTGTCAGACATCGTACCACTAAGAATTTTAGTCGGTAACTTGTATTGTTACTCTCCTTGGTAACTCCTATGTACACCTGCTGGTAACCTATGCTGGCAGTTCTCTGATAACTTGCTTTTTTAACTGTAATAACTTGGTAATTTCATGTGTTCATATGTTCCCATTTTTTACAGCTTTTGTTTCGAACGTTGCAAAAGTTGAGACCTACACTAAAGGATGGGCATTGGTATGTCTTGTGCCTTAATCTCAAGGCAAAACGATTTGAAGTTCTTGATTCACTTCGTTCGAAAGATATCCCTTCGCTCACCACACATGCGACAAAGCTTATGAATGATATTAAAAAAGCCTAGTTGCTTGCGTACAAGGACTCAAGTAAGAAGATCAAAGACTATGATCTTGTGTACATTGACTTCTTCAAACAGAACAATGGGTTAGTTTTCTAGCTAATGCACCATCCTCTTTTGCCCACCTAAATCCCTGGTAACTTAGTTGTGTAGCATTTTAGAAGTTCCTACACCTTTGCATATCTTATTTGCTTTTAACACATCATTTTTTCCTTACAACACTGATTGCGATTTCTTTGTGTTCAAGATTTTAGAGTTCTAGGATGGTAAAAATATCCCGCTATAACTCAGGAGCAGATCCCCGCATTTAGGAAGATTTTGACAAACATGTGGTTGGACCATCCCCATAACAAATGCACGTAGTGGGATACCACTTGTTCAATAAGTAATTGAGGTAAGAAACTTGCACCAACATAAGTTTGAATTTTACGTACAAGAACGATGATAGTTTGAATTTAGTTGGAAACATATGGAAACACTTGACAATCTTTTATTGAGATCTCACTTGTTTCTCATTGCAGGATGGGTGAAGTACAAGTGCATTTATCATGTTTTGTTGACCCGCAGACTCTACATTTCCTCTCTTTTTTGGTTTTGCAATGTCAAATGGGTGTTGGAATCTTTTCTCTTTTGGACGCCCTTTTGTAGTAAACTTAGGTGGGTCTAGTATCACTCTTGTGTTTGATGTTCGGGATCCCTTGGCATGTGAGCCCTGAAACAATAAAGTGTTGTGAGAAACATGTGTGACAGCAACGCTTCCTTGCTGTGCTACCGGGACACCTTCAGTGCACTAGGTCTTGGTGCTGAAGAAAATATTTCTCCTTCTTTCCCCTCCTTTTTCCATTATTGCTTTCTTTATCTGCCTCTTTTTAGCACATCCATGTCGTCTCTGAAAGCATCAACGTCTTTCCTTGCCAATGACATCCCTTCATTAGTACTACAAGCATCTTTTGCTTGTTCCTTGAAATCATTCAGAATAGACGTATATCTCATGAGATTCTTCCCTTCCTCTGTCATACCCTTCTTAACCGTTGGTTGTTCGTAATCAGGCTCAATAAGATCCTCCTATGGATCCCTTGAACACCTCTCTAGGATATACCTCCTGGGTATCTCGTACACTCCAATCTGTTCCATTACTCATAGTACGTATGTGCACAATATCCCATCGCAATCAAACTTGCAGCAAGTGCATGAGTATACTCCTTCATCCTTTTTCGCCTGCACATGGTAGTCCCTATCCCCATACTTTGGTAGTATCCCTCAGAGCAACCAGACCCTGAAGGTTCCATCTTGCAAAGTGTCGCTTCCATAAGCAGTATTTACCTTCATCTCTACCTAGAACTTGGAGAACAGATTTTGCGTGTATATCCCTCGCATCTGCAACTCGATTAAGTTCAACGAATACATGGCTGCCTCTTTGTAAATTGTGTCCACTTCCTCTTTCGCCACAGCCACCATTACTTTCTCTTGGATTGCAGTGCATTAAGTTGTGAATTCAATCAATGAGTTGTTGGGGTTCACATACTTCTTGAGCACAACATTGAATCCCTCGCTCCTTGTTGTTGTCTGCAAGAATGGAAAGAAATGCTTCATTTAGTACACCGAAGCCCAACATTTCCTGTTTTCCCAGAACCAGTGAAAATGCTCGTTGTCGGTCTGGCCATAATCATGCCTCATTGTCCACCATTTGTTTACAGGTTCTTCCTCTGTGTACACAAAACATGAGACTGGACAATTACAACATCATCCAGAATTCAATTGTAATTAAAGTATAAACATGTTGGTAACTTAGTTATTAGGTGGTAACATCATGAAACAAAATTTCTAGACTTTGGTACTGTCATCTATAGAAGTTCTTTTCTTTTGTTTGTTTACACCTAGGCTGGTAACTTGCTAAATTAATAGGTGGTAAGAACATATGTAATTTTTTTGGTACAAAATAACCAGATCTTTTGGTAATATCAAATGTAAAAGTTCCGTATTTGTTTCTACCCAGATGATGGCTACCTGTCTACACATTCCCCATGGCAATTGATGTTTGTTCAGTTAACTGTCCTTGGTAATATAACCTACAAGACACTGATTTTGTGAGTAAACAGATCATTGTAACTTGTGTAGACCTAAACATGGTAACTTGTGATCACACATTTCATATGGCTTTCATAAACATCATGGTAACTTTCTGAAATAGTAGTTGGTAACACACGATTTTTGTTGCATAGTAATTTAAATGTGTCTACGGGGTAGGAATGTACCAGTTAACCTGTTGCCGACGCAGTCCTTGAACGCTTTGTTTAGTGGCTTATCATCAGCCATCAGCTTTCTAAGTTTCTCATGTGCCTTCTTCATTATATGTCAGCGCCAATTTCGGTGTATTCTGTTCAAGAAGACCTCGTCGATTGCACTCCTCATTGTAAAGTCTTGATCTATTACGATTTTGTCTGGGGCAACACCACCCATTGCATGAAGGAAGGTGTTAAACAGACACACAAAGTTCTCCTTTAGTTCGTTTTGATTGAAGCCACACCCAAACTGGATGGATTGACCATGGTTATTAATTCCAATGAAGGGTGCACACGGCATCTTGTACATGTTTGTCATGTATGTTGTGTTGAACAACAAACATCCATTGTACTTGGCATACGCCCTGCGTGATGCACCATCAATCCAAAACAAGTTCTGAACCCTCTACTCGTCATCAAGCTTGATTCTCCAGTAGAAATATGAATATTTGGCCCTCATGTCCTGGAAGTACACAAGTGTGCTTCCAATGTCCGCGTTATAGTGCTCTAAGCGGAACTTAGCTCGTTGATTAGCAATGCCTTGTGTCGTGTAGGGTACGTCTTCAGCACTTCCGTAAAACTATGACATCAGTTGCATCTGCCTCGAAGTCTCAATGTTGCACCCATTCCGAACCCTCAAGAATTACTGCTCCTCCTTCAGAATGTACCGTTGTGATGACAGGAATTTTGTTAGGGACGACTCTTTTTCTGCTTCTTCTTCACAAAGCTGGCTGGGTTTTCCACATCTTGCATCTCGTATCTGTCCTTGCGTCGTTTGCCATATTTTGCACAAACTAGGAGCACACTGCTTATAGTTTGATCAACCCTTTCTTTCTTGTACTCCTTCCTTATTGCAAAGCCAGTCTTGAGCGCGTAAATTTTGTAGTGGCCACGTGCGCTCTCCAGAGTGTCAAATTTTTTCCCTTCTAAAGGGGGCTTAGGTGTGTAATATGCCTCCATGTTGCTACCTTCCATATCAGTGTCGACCCCAAAAGATTTTGGAGTTGCAGGTTTGCTGATTGTTTGCTCTCCAAGGCTTCCAACTCTCGTGCTTGCTTTTGTTCCAGCACCAGGTGCATTTGTTCCAGCACTGAGCAAGCTGTTGTTTGCACTGATCGTCCGAGCACCTGCAATGTGACCTGGAAGTTTAGTCAAACCTAGCATGATAAATAATAGTTTTTTATGATGGTTGTTTTCCAAAGAATCACTGACCATAACTTTCTAGTAAGGAACACTGATAATTTGCACATCTTGATCATGGTAATATATGGACACCAAGGTTGGAATTTTTTTAAACCAGGGGTAACTGGTAATACATGAACATCTCTACTGGTATTTTCAAACCAGGTTCAGCGGTAATACATGAATACCAATGCTGGTAATTTCAAAACCAGGTTCAGTGGTAAAGTAAATAACTGCTTTTTGATCATGGTGTTATATGAGCAACCGAGGCTAGTAACAATTGCACATATGATACATTACCTGGGTCCGTGATGTTTGGGCAGGCGGAATTGTTGCTTGCCGTGCGTGCTGCATCATCATGTTCATGCATTGTCCCTCCTTCCACATCTTCCGCGTTATCTCCTCTGCTAGCATCCATTTTTTATGTACCTCCAGATTCATGTTTTTACGCTTCCACGTTAATATATGTTTGCACGTGTTCAATATTTTTTGGACTCATTGTTTTGTTTATTCTTTACACAGATGTTAAAACCAAGAACACATGAGTGAATGGCAAGAACATTAAACATGATAAATACAATACATCATGAGCATCTGCAATAAAAGGCACCACTTTCTTTCTTACATGGTAGTACTTAACACAAGTGGATGATAACTTTTACCATGTACAGATTGGTACCTTGTTTTCTTCATGAATAACACCATTCTAGACAAAAAATGAACCTATTATAATGCATTTTCCATCATAGGACAGTATAATTCTTATGATCAATAAAGGTTCCTCTTTTTTTATCTCTGTTTTATTTACATGGCAACACTACTGTTTTTTTATTTTCTGTAGCAAGGGGGTGGGGAATGGGGTGGGTAGTTTGTTTTGATGCATATAGCTGGTAACAACAGTGTCATGGACTGTTAATTTTTGCACAGATTCACTACTAGGGAAAACCTTATAAAGAGAATCTTACTAGCAGTGTGGGTTAAAATAAGACGCTGCTGGTACTTAGCAGTAGCGTGCCAACATAGACCGCGCTACTGATACCAATGTAGCAGTAGCGCGTTAGGAGGAAAGAGCGCTACTACTAATATTGCCACGATGTAGCCACCATACTAGGACTAGTAGTAGCGCATGTTCTATAGACGCGCTACTGCTATTGAACTTATCACCAGCGCTTTTTGCCAACACTCACTGCTACTAACTTTAGTCCACTCGTTGCAACTAAATTTAGTCCCACCTCACTCCGCGAACAGGTTGTTTACCACCTTAAATACGTTACTTCTCAAACCATCACAACCACTTGGTCTTCATTGAACTATTGACAATTTAGATTCTACACAAAAGATCATTGATGACCAATGTATTTTTTATTTTTTTACATGCCTAGCCTTAGCTTAGCAGTAGCACTTTTTGTAGAATGTGCTACTGCTAGAGGAATAGCAACAACGCTTTCCCACGTAAAAGTGCTACTGCTATGTAGTTTAGCAGTAGCGCATTATCCTAACACGCGCTACTGCTAAACGCCACCTATCTTCCTAAACGGCCGCCCCACTCTTCCTCTCCCTCGCACCCCACGTCTTTTGCCGCCGTCGCCATTCCCCAAGCACCATCGTTGCCCGTCGCCGCCGCCGCTCCTGATCCTCCTCCACTAAGGTAGTCCATCCATCCCTCCTCCCTCCTCCCTCCTCCTCCTATCTCCTCCCTCCTCCTCCTCCCTCCTCC